>NC_034590.1:122646603-122712072 GCF_900095145.1 Mus pahari | reverse complement strand
CGGGTGCTCTTACCCACTGAGCCATCTCACCAGCCCATGAAAGCATTTTCTAAGTACATTGGTGGTAACATTGCCCCTCATTTCCCAGAGTTCACTGTGTTGTGGCTCCGAGGCTTTGATTATCACAGTCACAAATGTGACAATCTCAAAAAAAAAAAAAATCCCAGTAGCCATTGGATTAAACATTCCTACACAGAGTGAGAAAACAGGAGTGACAGCTGGGTTTACATGACGTCCTCAGGGACATAGTTAGCGTTGTTCACTTAGGAAGCCACACCCCAGAGCCTGGAGAGGCCTCTGGGTGGGTGAAATGCCCCCAGAATCCTCAGAAACCACATACAAGTGGATATGGGACGATGCTGCCTCATTCCCAGAGCTGGGGAAGTGGAGACAGGAACCTCGGGGCTTTTTGGCCAGCCAGGCTTGAAGAATTGGTGAGCTCTGGGTTTAGTGAGAGGTCTTTAGTCTAGAAAACTAAGGTGGAAAGAGATTGGGGAAGACACCTGGTATTGACCTTACTTCTTAGACAGACAACAGACAGAAAGACAGACACACACAGAGGCAGAGGGTGGGAGGGAGAAGGAGATAGAGAAAGAGAGGGGGCAAACATATTCAACTACACACAATATACATCACACACACAATAGTTAAAGGTCATGGGCACACATCTTTACACACATTACAGGTCGCAAAATGGGAAGAAAAATTGTTAGGGTTACTACTGCTGTGATGAAACACTGTGACTAAAATCAGCTTGGGGAGGAAATGGTTTATTTGGCTCATATATTCTGAATCACAGTCCACTGAGGGAAACCAAGGCGGGAACTTAAGACAAGAAGGAGCCTGGCATCAGGAGCTGGTGCAAAGGCCATGGAAGAATACTGCTTACTGACTTGCTCAGCCTGCTTTCCTATAGAACCCAGCACCATCAGCCCAGGGCGTGGTGCCACCCATAATTGGCTGGGTTTCCCTATTTCACTAATTAAGAAGATGGCCTACAAGCTTGCCTACAGCCTAATCTTATGGAGGCAATTTATCAGCTGAGGCTCCCTCCCCTCAGATGACTGTAGCTTCTACTGAGTTGACATGAAAGTAGTGAGCACAGAGGTACTAAGTACTTCAGAGTGCTGTGCACAGTGGCTGCATCTAGGCAAGCTCCTGACTCTCTGTTCTGGAACTTTTCCATTGAACTGTCTAGATTTGGTTTTTTTTTTTTTTAAAGAATGCCATGTTTGGGGGCTGGAGACATTGAGAGGGTTAGGAGTGCTTGTTGCTCTTGCAAAAGACTGGAATTCAGTTCCCAGCACTCATGCAGGTGGCTCACAGCTTCGAATAACTCTAGCTAGCTTTAGGACATCCAAAGCCTTCTTCAGGCCTTCAAGGGCACCTGCACCCATGCGCTCTCTCTCTCTCTCTCTCTCTCTCTCTCTCTCTCTCTCTCTCTCTCTCTCTCTGTCTCCTCCCTTTATCCCCCACCCTCTCTCTCACACACAAATAATAAAATAAGATAAATCTCCAAGAAAAGAATCCTAAATTTACTTGGACTCACAACTGTTCACACTGAAGAAACTGTCAGGCAGTGTTTTGAATGGGAAGATAGCAAGCCTGTCACACCGAGGGAAACAGCTGGTGGTAGTTGTTGCTACTGATTGAACTGGAGTTGTTTTTTGTTTTTTTGTTTTTTGTTTTTTTTTGGTTTTTCGAGACAGGGTTTCTCCGTGTAGCCCTGGCTGTCCTGGAACTCACTCTGTAGACCAGGCTGGCCTCAAACTCAGAAATCTGCCTGCCTCTGCCTCCCAAGTGCTGGGATTAAAGGCATGCGCCACCACGCCTGGCTCAGAACTGGAGCTTTTAAATGAAAACTCTGAGTTTTAGAAAACCCTGCCGCCATGATATAGACAGATTCTCAGCAATTGAAGTTCCTGGATGGGGTCAGAGATATAGTGACTTTGATTTCCTGATATTGTCTAATAAAGCACATTGATATTTGATAGAGGTAAATAATCCTTAATTCAGTGAACCAGTCTGTTCCAGATGACCCATGCATGTTAGTACAAAACCATAAATGGGGAAAGACACATTTAAAGCTCAGGATGGATGACTGGGTTTCAGTGTTAGTCTCTGTGAAGCCATGATGATGTTAAATTCCACATCATGATTCACCTTCACCAACCCTGTCTTAAATATGTATGTATGTATGTATACATGTATATGTGTATATGCATATACATACACACACACACATATACATATATGGAGTGGGGTGTGCACATGCCATGACACAATGCATGGAGTTGGGCTACTTATGTGGGCTTTTTCCTCCTCCTCCTTCTTCTTCTTCTTTTTTTGTTTTTTTTGTTTTTTGTTTTTTTGTTTTTTGTTTTTCGAGACAGGGTTTCTCTGTGTAGCCCTGGCTGTCCTGGAGCTCACTCTGTAGACCAGGCTGGCCTCGAACTCAGATATCCGCCTGCCTCTGCCTCCCAAGAGCTGGAATTAAAGGTGTGCACCACCACTGCCCAGCTCTCTTCCTTCTGCTTAGACACCCATCCCTTTGTCATTTTGCTGGGCCAAGTTCAGTGGAGAGATAGTGAAAATGCCTGAATTCCTCAAGTACAGAGAGCCACTGGTGTCCCTTGAATATCAAGAGCCAAAGGTCTTGGTTCTAAGAGTTAAAAATAAACATGACCTCACTGACTTGAGCATCCAACTGGACACATCCTCTGGCTTCCTGCTCTGAGATTCCTGCCCACGAAGCATGAGTGGCTTGGTCCTTCTAGCCATAATAACACTCACCTTCTGCTGTCCTGCCTTGAGGTGCCCAGTTGCCCTACCAGGAGCACCTACCCCTCTACCTCCCTCCTGCCCTTTCTTTCTATTCCATCTTTTTCTTTTGTCTTTAGCGAAGAATCCTTTTCCACTATGGTTTTGGAGCCACTAATTTTTTTTTTTTTAGCGCGTGTCTGTGTGGGTGAATGTGTGGAGGTCAGACGTCAAAGGGAGATTTGCATAAGTTAGTTTTCTCCTTCTACCATGTGACATGGGTCTGTGGGTCCCAGGGATTGAACTCAGTCCATCATGCTTGGCACCAAGCACCTTTACCCACTGGGCCATCTCACTCTTGAGAATGTATGCTTCTTGAAAGCAGGGAAATTGTTTCATTTCTTTTCTTCCCTTTGAGTGATTCCAAGATTGCACACTCCCAAGCCTCCAGAGATGAGTGGAGTGGAATCCAGAAGCCCGACAAAACTGCATATGCCCCGGGCCCTTTGTGCTGCCAGACACTCTTCACTAGAGGGCGCCCTCAGCCGGTACCAGGACAGATTCCTGTCCCTCTCTCCCTCTGAGATAGGCGGGGTCTCACTGTGGGAGGAGCCTGATTCACTAAGGCTTCTCAATTTGCCACATCAGCTGGTGGGACACTCCTACTAGTGGGAGAATTCCTCTCCATTACACAAGTGGAGAAATGAAAACAAGCTAGAATGGAGGAAGTGGAGTACCAGTAAATGTGTGTATGAGGCACGGCTGGAATCGGGAACCAGTCTCTTTCTAGACTCTAGGGTTCTGCTTAGAGACAAATTATCCATTCCCACATTCTCTCAGCAAAACTCATTTAACACCTACTATGTGTTACAAGGGGAGCTCATTGGTGAGCTAAATGCACACAGTTTACTTCCTAGCCCAGTTCAGCACGCCCAGGCATCCTAGTCCGTCTTTCTCGCTCTAGCCCTTTCCTCCCGGATCTTTTCCTTCCCCAGCAGCCTCCTCGCACAGTCATCTGCTGAAAACCCGCTTGCCCTCTTGCCCAGCCCTTACGACATAAACAGCCAGCAGTCCTCAAAGGTGGGATACAGATTCTTTGGTACCTCTGTGCAACTCCCACCTGGGTTGGGGCACGTGGAGGTGGGGGAGTCCTGCTCTGAGACCCCCCCTATTCTTTAGGGTTTCCTTTGGAAAAGCTTAGGCCCTTGCTATGTGCACCCCAGGACTGGGGAAATGGTTCAGTAGTTTGCCAAAGAAGCATGAGAAGCAGAGCTCAGACTGTCAGAACCTACACAAAAGCCCAGCAGGTACGGCAGCCTCCTGTGATCCCAGCACTTGGGAGGCAGAGATGAGGACTTCCAGGGTAAGCTGGCGAGCTAAACTCATGGAATCAGGAGCTCTGGATTCAGTGAGAGACCCAAGCTCAATACATAAACAGAGAACAATTGAATTGAAGAAGACTACTACTGATTTCAGCTTCAAGCTTACACACACACACACACACACACACACACACAGAGATACACACATTCATACATGCACATATACACCACACATACCATATGCACACACACTTGCACACACATGCACACACACGCACATACTTTCTCTCACAAACATGCACACACATGAACACACACATGCACACATACACCACACACATACTCACACACATACACACACACACACATGCACACACACTACACACGGCACACCTGACATACCCCTCGATACACACAAGCAAAAGAAAAGTCCATCAAGACTCTATGCTCCTGCCTCTTAGTCACCACATTCCCAAGGACAACACAAACCTTGGAACGCAACCCCACGAGAGCTGGATTCTGTGGGAGGGGCAGCAGGGGCGCATTAACTCATTCTTCTAGCACCAGTTGCTAGAGCATCTCTGGGAATGAGCTGTCTCTTTGTCTCAAGGGAAGAAGGCACAGCCTCTTTGTCTTTCTTGGAAGACCCTCAGGAATGCTTTCATTGGACATGGGCCTCTGTGATTCTTAGGGTTCACTTTGGTTAGTGGGCTTATGGAAGGCAGCTTGGGCTCCCCCACCCCAACAGCCCTGTAACAGCACCCCTGAAACAACAGCCTGGCTTCCTGGAGACCAAAACCACAAGCAGAAGGTAGAGGCGTGAGATACTCACAGGCTGGGCCTGTGTGTAGGAGAGAGTGTGCGCAGCACAGAGGGCGCTGAGAACAAGAACTGAAAGGGCAACACGGGTGAGATAAGCCATCGGTGGCACAACTGCCTCCCGGAACCAGGATGGCACTTCCTACGGTCAGGCGTGGGTAGCAGTTGGAGACAGCACCAGACATGTGGCTCTTCCTTGGGATCGCTGGATTGCTGACAGCAGTTCTCTCAGGTAGATCTCTTCTGTCACCTCCTACAGCTTGTGCTAGAGGTCCCCGGTTCTGTCTGCTTGGCCCCTTACTAGCTGTTTCCTCGTGGCCACCTTTGTAGAGCCTTTTAACCTAAGACCATCCCGGTGTGACAACAGATTGGGGCTTGAGATGACACAGGGACCCCTTAAAGGGCTGGATGATGCTCTCATCTTAAAAGGCCTCTTGGGAGTGAGGTGAATGAGCTCTATGCCTGACTTGGGTCCTAGGTGTGAGGAGAGAAGCTCCCCACTCATCCACAGGCGCAGGAAGCACCCCCTACTCCCACCTTCTTACCATCTCACAGGAAGGAAGGAACCACTCCTTTGTGAAGGAGGACCAGCCAGTATCAGTATTTTCCATGTTAAGCCCCAGAGTGGGGTTCACCAGGACCAGAGACAGAATCCAGGGAGACCCAGGGGGACCTCACTCTTAGTGATTTCAGTTCAACCTCTTGGATGAATTTGAGACACAAATTATCAAGAAGATTCTTGAGTTCCTGAGCTGCCGCCAAGTGCTAAAGTAGTCTTGCATCCTGGGCTAGGATTCTGGAGCAAAGGCCCAAGGTCACCAGATACTTGGGAGGTGCCATAGAGTGCAAAGGCCAAGCTAGCAGAAACAGGCAATAGCCAGACTCAGGAATCCCTGTACATGACCGTACTTTCACATCTCAGGGTAGGAAGATGGTATAGAAACAGACTTAGGGTCTAAGGAGTTAGATCTGCCTTATAGAAGGGGAGCCCAGGCAGAGGGACAGGGATATAAAGCTGGTCAGAGGTTATGAGCACTCGGGCGGGGACTTCTGAAGGAGTGTCTTCTTTCTATCTGGATCTTCAGGCACATCATCCAAGTCCCCTGGTGTTAATTGGCTTGTGTTTTGCATAGTAGAGGTCTGGGCTTTCGCTGTCCTTTCTTGATCAGCTGTTTCCAAAGTACTGGTCAGTCACGGCTCTCGGAGCTCCGCCTCCTTCTACCCAGGCTGACTGGGCAAGGCCGATGGCAAGGCCTCCTGCCTCTTCCTATCCACCAGTGCCACTACCCCTGCCTTTCCAAAGAGGCCTGGCACAGGCTCAGGTTTAAGTCCTGAAGGGAAAGGTCTGCTGACCGCTAAGATGGGGCCCCAAACAAGCCAGCGCCTTCTCTTTTCATTGCTTCCCAGTATGGATGAGGGCTGAGGCTGAGCTGAACACAGAGCCCTTTGTGCTGAAGCTGAGAGGCCCTTGGTCTGAGATGATGGGTCCAGGGTGGTGCCTATGGGAAGGCAAGGCCTCAGCAGCAGGCGGGCTCCAGAGAGCCTACCCTTAGGTATGGGTTGCACCTGGCCCCATGCACAGTATCAGTACCCTCAGCTCCTTCCTGCCCCTGGGTTGATGTCAGTTGACCCGCTTTTAGTCACTGATAGAAGTTTAGTTTTGAAAGAAAAAAAATTGGTTATGTTGTAAGTGGAAAAGCCTTCTCGTTTGCCAGAAATTAAAGGGATGAGGAAAGCCTAAAAATAAATGGTGGCAAAACCCAATCCGAGGCAATTGAAATGGTGTCACCAAGGCCCTAGAGCCTAAGGCCTATGCCATTCCTCTCTCCCAGTTAGAGGGATAATGAGGGAGGCGGGTAAGGACATCCTGGGTCCAAATTGTTATTTTCTTCAGAATTTGTCAGTCACTCCGAGCAGGGAACAGTCCCCTCGTTGGTCAGTGCTCTTTCATCAATGCCTGATGGTCTATGTCCCATGGAGAAATGTAAGGAAAACTGCACCCTAAAGTGATACTATGTCTCCCTCTTGGTGATGTCTAGGAGGCTGAGTCTCTGGGCCCAGGGCCTGAATGTTCCTTCCTCTTTGCCTGATGTAGCAGGCCCCACTGGCTGGGCACAGATCTGTGGAACTTCTTACAGGGTAGCAAATCTGTATTGGACCACATGTTCAACTTGAGGAAAGGATGTTAAAAGAGAAAGAAAAGGTAGAAAAAGTGATGGACAAGAAGAAGTGGAGCAGGAAAGCGAAGGCCAGGAGAGAGTTCTGGAGCTTTCTGCCCGAGAGCAGTGTTGAAACTTGCGTGGTCCAAACCTTGCTCGGTTCTATTCTGGGAGTCAGGGGCTGGCGAATGCTAGGGGTTGGTGGATGCCCACTCTCCTGGAGCTACAGAGCTCTCCTCTGCCTAGGGCTGGTACCTAGCTCTCTGCTCCGAGTCCCATACTGCTTTCTCCAGCGGCTTGCCTCTGCAAGACCTGTGTGTTACTGGGTGACCAGGACTTAGGGAGACAGACCCACTGGGCCCCGTGCTGTGCCTTAGTTTCCATCCAAGGTGGGAAAGAGACCGAGATGTGAACTAGAAGCTACCTGGAGGAGGATGGTGTTAGGAAACTAGAGTTTTCACCCAGTGTTTCTAATTCACCAAATGCCTGAGCCCCTGTCCTTCCCTGGTCCTCATTTTCTCGGTTACTGGGTAAAGTCTTCTGGGTCCTGAAAAGGCAGTTTGTAAGTATTTTAAAATGATAATACTTCAGGCTAGAGATACCGCTCTGTGGCTGAACATTTGTCTAGCGTGGGCAAGAGGCCCACCCTGACACCCAGCACCACACGGACAAGAATTGTTTAATTTAAAAAAAAAAAATCAATCTACTTTTCTTATTAGTAAATATAAGTTCTGTTTTTATTTATAAGCTTGATAATTTTAAGGGGCCTTTGAGCCAACCAGGTGTGAGAGAACATTTTTTAAAATAATAAATGGCCCCTTGCTAATTAATTCTAGCTAATTAATTCCCTTAGCTCTATGCTGTCCAATATGGTGGCCACTGTGTTACTTCTGAGATGTGTCAGTGCAAAGCACAAAACAAACACTGAAAACGAGTTAAAATAAATTATAAATATACATACATATATGTATAGTGTGTACATGTGTGTGTGCATGTGTGCGTGTGTGTGGGTGCATGTGCGTGTGCATGTGCACGTGTGTGTGTGTGTGTGTGTGTGTGTGTGTGTGTGTGTGTATGTGTATAAATACATCCCACATCACATGTGGAAGTCTAAGGACAACTTTTAGAAATTGTTTTTCTTCTTTCAATATGTGGCTCTTAGGGATGGAACTCAAGCTGTAAGCACGTTTGCTCACTGAACCATCTTGCCAGCCCATCTTTGATATTCTAAACTATATTTAGGAATCAAAAGACTCAAATCTTCACATACACACACACTCTCGATGAACTCAGGTCCTTACAGGTGCTAGGCAAAGGCTGTGTCGTGAGCCAAACTCTCAGATCCACGGATCCCTTTCCTTTCCCAGCAGAAAGCAAAGCCGTCCTAGGAAGGTAGTTCTCAGACCTAAGACTCTGACATAGTAGAGTGACCGTGAAATTCTCCTAAATACTCCAATGATTTTCACAGACATTATCAAATCTTCTGGACTTTTTATTATTGTTTTTTATTTTTGTTTGTTTGTTTTGAGATTTATTTTTATGTGTGTTGGTATTCTGCCTGCCTGCATGTCTGTGCGAGGGCAGCAGATCCTCTGCAACCAGAGTTAGAAACATCCAGCTGCCATGTGGATACTGGGAATTGAACTCACTCAGGTCCTCCAGAAGAGCAGCCAGTGATTTTAGCCACTGAGCCATTTCTCCAGTCCCCTTTGATTTTTTAAACTAAACTCTGAACTGAAAACAGTTGCTCCATCGCATGCACAAGAAGCTCTGAGGGCCACGTGTCCTCAAATATCACAAACACAGGATTTTTACATACTAATGCACAGAACTTGACCCAACTTTCACTCCATGAATCTCTAGAAATACTAGAAGGTTCTATTTATTTAATCATGTACACTTTGTAAAGCCTCCCTGGGGAGGTGTGCGGGAGGTTGGGGCTTTCTCCATCAGAGAGAATTTGTCACTTCAGTGGACTCGGATGAGGTTGGCTTTGTCGTTTTCTCAAAATAAAAGATGTGATTCTTCTGTGCTGTCAATAGCCATGCTGTGTCTTTTTGTCCTTAGACCAGCAGTTTCTGGGTACAAAGGACAAAGAAACCAATCTTTGTCTGTGTCCCCACCTGGGGATTAAAATCCAGCACATGTCCACTTGCCATCCCATTCTGTGTCCCATTCTTCCAGCCTTTAACACAGCTCACAGATGCATTAGTGACACAGGACAAGCTTTGACATCATCTGGCTTCTTGTGCTGTCTGGCCACAGGCGACAACTGATAGGGACAATTGACATAGCTGGTACACCGGTGGCCATCCCATTCGGTATAGCTGGCACATTTAGGCAGATGTATATGGTTTCATAATGATCTGTGAAGATTAAGATATATTGCTGACAGCTCCCAGGGTTCGCTCTGGGTTTGTCAAGGCCTTCTTTGCTGCCCGTACCAGTCTCACTTCTTTACAAGAAAGCTCATGATGTAGCCAGGCTTTGGCTGTTAGATTCTGAGGCTAAAATCCCAAGCTTTTCCCTGAGCCATGGAAGAATAAATAAGCAAGAGTTGGGGGTGGTGGGGAGTTCTGAAAAAATGGCTCAGTCAAACCTGGTGACCTGAATTAGATCCCTGGGACCCACATGGTAGAAGGAGAGAACAGATTCACATAATAGATTCTCTGAACTCCATGTGTATACTATAGCTCCACCATATACATAGGTAAGAAAGAAACAAAGAAACAAAGACTCAAAGAAAGAAACAAAAAACAAAACAAAGAAAGAAAGAAACAAATAAACAAAGAGGGAGAACCCGAGAGTGTTTCTGTGAGCTAGTGAGTAACTCTGACAGATCAGGACCGGGTTGGAGGGTCTGGTAGATAAAGGCCATGTAGGAACCAGGTCACCTTCTCTATGCCTGGATCACAGACTGAAGCCACCAATTTCAGTGCCTTGTGCCTAGCCTTAGACTAGCACTTAGAAGCCCCTGTGGGCTAGCATTCCAGGTCGCCAGTGTCTTCCCACCCCTCAATCTTTCTTAAATGATGTTTTAAAGTGGTCTCGGAACCTGCATGGCTCACAGGGAAAGCTGTCAGAAAGCACCCGGATGTGCTATCAGCAAAAATAAATGCCACAGAAACAAAGAAATGTCACTAGACCCTAGACGCCAGCCATATGCTCTGCTGTTCTTTCTGTTCTCCAAAGCAGCAGGTCTCAACCTGGGGGTGGGGGTGGGACCTCAAAGGACCCTTTCACAGGGGTCGTTTAAGACCATTGGAAAAATATAGTTTTTTTTTAAAAGAAAAGATTTATTTATTTATTGTATGAATATGAGTACACTGTAGCTGTTCAGATGGTTGTGAGCCTTCATGTGGTTTGTTGGGAATTGAATTTAGGACCTCTGCTCACTCCGGTCGACCCCACTAGATATTTTCCTTATGATTCATAACAGTAACAAAATTACAGTTATGAAGTAGCAATGAAAATAATCTTATGGTTGAGGGTCACCACAATATGAGGAACTGTATTAAAAGGTTGCAGCATTAGGAAGGCTGAGAACCATAGCTCCAAAAGGAGGGTTGTGTGTATCCGAGAGGCATTTGCAACTAGGCCCAGAGGAAGCCCTCTCCTCCATGGCAGGCTGCAAGGGAAACAGCTTCGTGGTGATGATAGTGTTGAGGTGGCGGCCAGCAAAGACATCGTGCAAACTTTTCGGTGTGTATTTGCTCTTTGGAAACACTGATCAAAGAAAGGGCAGGGGTTTGTGTCCCCATGACAAGACTCAATCTCAGCTGCCTGGAACGTTCTTGGATATAAAGGCCTCATATCAGGCAGCCCAAGGCAGTCTGAGAGGCCCCTAAATTTCTCCGGTGAGCCTCGAAATCGGCATGATTCTGAGACTCACGCTCCGTGATCCAGCTCTGGTTTGTACTTATACAGAGACCAGATTTCAGCCACAGGTGTTGCTCCTCAGCGGCCTTCCACCTTGTTGAGAAAGCATCTTTGGCTGGCTTGGAACTCACAAACTAGATTAGTGTAACTGGCCAACTAGAGCTAGCTCCCTGGCGCAAGGACTATGAATGCATGCCACTGTGCTCAGTTTATTTTCTGTGAGACCTGGGGATTGAAATCAGGTCCTCTGTTTGCAAAGCAGTCACTTTACAGACTGAGTTATCACCTCCTGCCTCCCCAATCGACTCTGGGAAATGGATTCCCCATGACCTGGGGAAGATGGGGAGTCTTTGAAGAGGTAAAATCAGGATGGGTTTGGGAACCGGCTCTCACCTTAACTAACTCTGTGGGATAATCTCAGGCAAGTTCCTCCTTCTCTCCGATTAGAGTTTCCTCCCTGGAAAATGAACATATTGAACACTAAGATTGGATCTAAAAATCCCTGTCCTCTAAAAATGTCCCTGGAGACCACAGGATGAAAGAGCAGAGATTCAATAGAAACCCAACCTCAGGATATGTGTGTGTGTGTGTGTGTGTGTCACAACCCTAACCAAAACCCTGGGGTCAGTCAAGCTTGTTTCCAACACCAGGTCTGCCTGGCCTGCAAACTACAGATAGCAATGCCTGGCTTGCCTAAGTGGTTAGGTCAACTTAGATCTCATATCCAGAGTTCCTGAAAAGACTGTGGCATTCAAAATGTTATATCAGAAACACATCACATGAAGCCAAAAGTAATTAACCTTGTGCAAATGCACGGGATTTGATCATTAAACCGGCACCATTTGCACAGTGAACTCATTGATGCATAAGGCAACTCTCTTCCATAGATGCATAGGTGGCTCAGCATACTTCAGAGACTTAGCAAAATCCATAGCTAGTGAGTTCAGGAACCTGAGCAGCCCTTTCCACCATGAGTAAGTGGCCTGCCTGCTTGGCACTCCGTCCAGTTCTGAAGTTTTTTCCCCAAATGGCACCCCGTCTTTTGCTTGCTCACCATTCAGTTCAGGGTCTGCCTGGAGGAGGTCTGGGGTCCTGTGGTTCCAGAAGACCTTTAGCAATATAGAAGACACAGTGTGGCCGCCTTGCTCGGTGGTGATGCTCCTTCAGAGGGTGTGTCTGGCAGTTAAGGTGAACACCAGAACAGGCAGGAGAGTGAAATTCAAGAGGCACCAGGCACCTACAGAAGCTTGCCTGGTGGGATTGTCCATCTTGGCATATTTATCCAGCCCTGAGCCCCGTGCTGGTATCAAGGTACAAGATACAAAAGTAGTATCGTTGTGGAGAAGGTGGGTAAACAAACCAGGGTCAGCCTGACCCAGCATGGCCACAGATACAAGCCCGGGAACTATGACCCTCACCCATCATTAGGGACTTCCATTTTCGGAGTCTCAGATTAGATGTTTAGCCTATCCTATCCTCACGATTCTGAGGCAATCATCCCCATTTTAGAGGTAGGGAAATTGAGGCCCAGAAGATTATACAATTTGTCTCAGTGGTGGCTCATGCTGAATTAAAAAAAAAAAAAAGTCATTTCTGGGACTGGGGAGATGGCTCTAGCCTCGTAAGTATGAGGATTTGCATTTGGACCTCAGGACCCATGTTAGAAAACAAAGGTCTGGCATGGTGGTATGCAATTGTAATCCCAGCCAGGGGAGGCAGTGACATGTGTGGATCTTTGGCGTTAGCCCAGCCAACATAGTACAATTCTGGCCAGTGAGAGATCCTACCTCCATGAAATGTTAGCTGTGACACACTGAAAAATATTAGGTGCCTTGGGCTGCTGGGAGGGTCCCACAGCTGCTTCAGCAAGGGGTGATGTAGCTGAGGCATGGGACAGAGAGGAGGAATAAACCACGGCCCAGGTTTCCCCCAACCGCCATTTTGTAGGTTCGGTGGCCTGATAGTCTCCTGCCTGAAAATGGCACCTGACGAAGACCAACAGTCAGTGTAGTTGATAAGCTGTTGGGTGAGCTATGGGGCTGGGCCTGGTGTACCTGAGAGCTTGAGGATAGGGTCTTTCCCACCAGGAAGCAGCCTCTTGCTTTCCTCTGCCAGAGACCGAGCTCTTGGGTCGCCATGAGTGTTCATGATGGAAGAATATTAGGCCGACAGTGCCGACAGATGCCCAAGGGGTCTGTGTGGGGCTGAAGGCATGGGCTATTGGGAAGAGGAGGCAGGTTGGAAGAGGAGAAGCCTCAGAGTAGGGGTCTCTTCTGAGTACCCCACCCTCAGTTAGGAAGTCACCTGTCACTGTCTTGAGTCAGGAAGGACACTAGAGAAGTTGCTGTATCTTCTGAGGTGGAGGCGAGGCTAGTGTGGATCTGCCCCATTTACGGCAGAGCAAGGTGAAGGTTAAGAGCCATCAGTTTCTGACAGACCTGCTAACCAGCATCCCACCCCCTGCATGCTCCTCCTCACCACCACCACATACTGTCTCTCTGCCTCCTCCTCAGTGAGGTTAGGAGGAAGGGTTTTATCTGCACGACAATATGCTTCTAGCTAGGGTGTTTACGTCTTCTGCGGGACAGACTTGGGGTCAGGCCAGCCAACTGCTGCAATTTGTCAGAGGAGAGTAGCTCCCCCAGACTCCCAACCTCTCTGTGCATCTCGTTTGCTTTATCATTTTCTTTCAAAGTGGATTTTAGCCGGGCAGTGGTGGCGCACGCCTTTAATCCCAGCACTCGGGAGGCAGAGGCAGGTGGATTTCTGAGTTCGAGGCCAGCCTGGTCTACAAAGTGAGTTCCAGGACAGCCAGGGTTATACAGAGAAACCCTGTCTCAAAAAACAAACAACAACAACAACAACAACAAAAGTGGATTTTAGGTTGTGGAATACCGTCTCTTTTCATCTAAGTGTTCTAGTGTTTTAGTTTTGTCTCTTAGATTGTATTGCTGTTTTGTTTTGCTTTATTCTGCTTTGTTTTGTTTTTGAGACCGAGTCTCTGAATCTGACTATGTAGCCCAGGCTGGGCTCAAGTAATCCTCTGGCCTCAGTTTCCCAACCAGTTAGAACTATATTCACATATTGCTACCTCCATCATTAGTTTTTTTTTCCCTTTGTGAGAATTTCATTCATGTGTATAATGGAATCTGGTCATATGTATGCTCCTTTCCCCTGCAATACCTCCCCCTAACTTCCCGCCCCCCTTTTATAACCAATAACTCCAATTAGTGATGCTCATACGTGCATGGGTGTGGGTTATCCACTGTAGGTCATTAGTGACACTCATACGTGCATGGGTGTCGGTCATCCGCTGTAGGAAACTTACAGTGACCACATCCTAGAAGAATGATTCTCTCGCTTGTAGCAGCCATTAACTGCCAACGGTTCCTCAGCAAGGGATATGGCCCAAAGGGTTCCATCTAAGTAGGACCTTCTGCTGGCTTCATCCTGAGTCTATGACTACAGCTGTGGTGAGCTCACATGTGCAATAGCCACATCATGTTCAGAAGACAGCACTATCCCCACCCTCCTGCTCTTCCATTTTCTTCTCCTTCCCCTTCTGAGATGTCCCCTGAAGATGTCCCACTTAGGCTTAGATGTTTTAGTTCTGAAAAAAAAAAGATATTCTCTTATACAATGACAGTGCACTTTGCAAAAATCAGGAAATTAACCCAGAAGATTCTGTGGATCGGTCCAGTAATATCTAGAAGAAAATTCTGCTCAGCATTCTGTGCGCGGTTCTCACGTCTATTCTCTTTCATCTACAATGATTTACCAGCTTTTTCAGTTGTGAGCCTAGCCTCTAATGGCAGAGGCATCTATCTCTCCAGCCCTTACCAGTTTTTTCTTTCTCTTTCATGGCGATGATCCTGAAGCATGCAGAACAGTTGTCCTGTAAAATGTTCCTTAACTCTGCCTGACAATTGTTCCTGACATTTGAGTCAGGCCTCGTTTGGGCAGGGATGTCATAGGTTGATGTACATCTATCTCAGCATCTCTTTTCAGGAAGCACATGGGATGGACTGTCCCATTGCTGTTGGCCTAACTGACCACTTTCTGCTGGGCTGCTCTATTAGAACCTTATCTTTCTTCTCTGGGACTAATACGCACTTTCTAGGGAGATATTTTTTTGAGAATGGACACATAAACATGTAAGTATTCTTGTTCCCATAAACCTTTGCCAACTTGTCATAACATAGTTAACCTTGCCCAAATCAGTTATAATTATGGCTGCTAGTCTGTGATCTCAGAATTCCCTTCTTTATCTATCACTACTCATCTGCTTATCTTAGCTGCCT
This sequence comes from Mus pahari, assembly GCF_900095145.1. Lineage (NCBI taxonomy): Eukaryota > Metazoa > Chordata > Mammalia > Rodentia > Muridae > Mus > Mus pahari. The sequence goes on along the minus strand of NC_034590.1, from coordinate 122,696,832 downwards.
CAATGGGTGAGATCTCATTGGCTTGGTGCATGGAAGGCTGGTAGGAATGAAACCAAGGCTGACATCTGCCCTCAGGGGAGCCTCTGATGGCTGCCATCTTGTCTTGCCTCAGATGTTAGAGTTTGGTTCAACAACTCTGCCACTGAGGGGCATTTTCCTTCCACTTGGGACTCCAGTATTGAGAGTTGAATCGCTTTTTAAGCTACAGAAGTTATGGGAAAAAAGCTAAAGAAACACATTTTCAATGGTATTATTTCAGAAAGTAATACACACAGGAAAAATGATAAAGCAGCCTGGATTAGAGATGCATATGAAAGCTCCGAGGGCATCTGAGGCACACAGAATAGCTGCAGCGCAGTGTGTGTGTGTGTGTGTGTGTGTGTGTGTGTGTGTGAGAGAGAGAGAGAGAGAGAGAGAGAGAGAGAGAGAGAGAGAGAGAGTGTGTTCACAAGTGTTTGCATGTTAGCAAAGCACAGTATATGTATGGAAGTCAGAGAACAACTTGCAGGAGACAGTTCTCTCCCTCCACCTCGTGGGTTCTGGGGATTAAAGGATTAAATGCAGGTTGTCAGGCTTGGCAGCAAGTACCTTTGCCAGCTGAGCCACCTAGACCACCTCAGATTTTTCTTGAAGGAATGGAAAAGGAGGAAGAGTCCTTTGTTTACTATGCAATTCAGTGCTGTTTAATCTTTTATCTTTGGAACAAGGCTGCTGTGGGGAAAGTTTCACTAATTAGTGGGAGCAGTCAAGGATAGAGGCATATGGGATGGTGGGGAGGGGCAAGTGTTGTGAGGGACAGGAGTACAGTTTATAGTCAGTGCTGGCAGCCAAGGGAGTGCCCTTTAGCTTCTTCAGCCCACCTCCAGCTGATCCCACTTCCCCTTTCATAATAGAGAAACGGAAGCCATGGAAAGGATTGGTGGGGACTTTAGAAGCCGGCCACAGTAGCTGGCCTTTTCTACCAGCTCTGCCCACTCCCACCCAATTCTAGTGAAATTTCAAAAGCAATGTAAACATTAGACATCCTTATTGTAAAAAACTTGTAATAACCACATTTTAAAAAGTATAGCAAGATACCAGAAGTCTCACCCAGCACCTTCACGCAGCTCACCTTTGTCCTCAAAGAAGGCATTTGTTAATTCTCAGAAGCACAGAGGATATTTTGGCTGGTCAGCACACGGGTGGGAGTGCTAGTAAGTAGGCATGGGCGGTTTCTGAGCAGCGTCTGTGGAGTGACCTGGAGCATGTGATCCACTGCCAACAACGCTAGGCTCTGCTCCTTCCACGGTGAATTTGAGAAAATCTCTACCCTCTCTCAGGTAAAATGAGTTGTGCCCAGCCCCTCAACTCCGGGGCTGTGACAGACCCCGTGGCTCCCTTTATTCTTTTAGAGATAACATTTAGTCACCAACATCTGTGAGGCTGTTTAAGCTCTGGCCATATCAGCAAAGCCACAAAACCAAGGCTTTAGAAGAACTTGCTTGCTTGTAGACCCCCACAAACATCCAGAAGTAAAGGAATACATGTCCCTCCATCTTTCTGATTCCTGTTTCGTTTTCTAGAATTCTCTAGAGTTCTAACCTTGTCCCTCTGAGCTGCTGCTGAATTTCTGTTGCAGAAACAAGTGTAGAGGTGGGTGATTTAGTGTCCTGGGGCTACGTCCCAAAGGCAAGGTGTGAAATAAATAAGAGATAATTTCTTTCTTACAAAGGTCTGTGAGGGTGTCTTCTAGCTCCTGCAGGTTGGTGTCCTTCTTGGGTGCTCCCTTGGCCTGTAGAAACATTCCTCCCGGGCTGGGGCTGGAGCCCATGTGGGAGACTGCTTTGCTAGCAGTCTTAGCTAGCCTTAGGCTTGATGCCCAGCACAAGGCATGGTGGGCATCACACAGTCACCCTAACGCTCAGGAAGTGGAGGCTCTGGAGGATTAAGAGTTCAAGGTCGGGGGCTGGTGAGATGGCTCAGTGGTTAAGAGTGCCGACTGCTCTTCCAAAGGTTCTGAGTTCAAATCCCAGCAACCACATGGTGGCTCACAACCATCTGTAATGGGATGAGAGAGAGAGAGAGAGAGAGAGAGAGAGAGAGAGAGAGAGAGAGAGAAATAGTAAATAGTTTGTTGTTATTTTTCTTCTGGCTTCTTCCACCAACCAGCCCCCTGACTCGCACCAATAGCCCTGCCTCTCACCAATAGCTGTCTTTCCACTTGTCTGTCATATGACTTTAATCTCACATTTTTCAACCCTTCTTTCCCTTTTAATGGTCTCCTATCTAGTCTCATAGAATACCCATATCACAACTTCATACACACACACACACACACACACACACACACACACACTAAAGGGCAGGCTCTGTGTATGAGAGAGGACACTGAGCCTGGGTTGTCTCACTCAATACAGTCTTTTCTAGTTCTCTCTCCCTGTTTTCCTGAAAATTTAGTAGCTTCACTTTTCTTAGCAGCTGAGTAACTATTCCATTGTGTATATACACTGCATTTCTGTTACTCTCTCATCCATTGATGGACATCTAGGCTGGTTCCAGTTCCCAAGAAGAATGTAAACGTGTCTATGTAGTGGGTCAGAATCCCTTGGGCATGTACCCGGGACTACTGTAGTTTCATTTATGATTTTTTGAGGAATCTCTCAACTGATTATTTTACAGTGGCTGTGCTAGCTGGCACCCATATCAGCAGTGAATAAGGGTTACTTTCCACATGTGGTCTGGATTTTTAATAGTTGGCATGATACAAATACTGTCCACATTGCAACGTCTCGGTAGACAGAAGGGAAGCCACCGGAACCATGAGCATTCACACCTCAGCAGCAAAACATAGGAGTCATCACACTCAGAGGATAGATAAAGATTCTAAGTGCCGTTTTAGGCCAGGTCTCACCACCAACAGAGTTCTAAAAACATTTTCTAGGGTCTCAGATTTGCATTGTGGCTATGTAAGAGTGTCCTCAGGGTGGTTACTAAGGCAGGTCTAGGGGTCTATACTTTCTTTCACTGCCTAACATCTCTCAGGCAGAGGTTAGGTTGACAAAACCTACTGAGGCTCAAAAATAGAAAGCAAGGGATTCGAACCCACCTCAGCCTAGATCCAAAGCCCACATACTCCCAAGCCGTGGAGCCTATTCTCCTCTCCCAAAGGTTTCAGAATTTAAAATCTAAGTCATAGTGGGGTGTGGTGTTGCATACCTTTAATCCTAGCACTCTGGAGGCAGAAGCAGGCAGATCTTCGAGTTAGAGGTTAGCCTGGGAGTCAGGGCGAGTTCCAGAACAGCCAGAGCTACACAGAAAAACCTTATCTTGAAAAACTAAAACTCAAGAAAATGAAACAACCAAACCAAAACAAACAAACAAATAAACCAATGAAATCGTAACCCAGAAGAGCAGACAGGTGGCTGTCCATGTGAGGCAGACCATCACCCAAAACAGTGGGTACTGATTGCCAGAACCTGGGGTGACCGCCTCACACCTCTTCACAAGTTTACAAGCAGTCCTTACACTTTGGCCTTGACAAATGTTCCATCAAGTGACTGCCAGCCTCGTGTGGAAGACTTATGGACCCTGTATGAAAGACAGGTATTGACCAATGATATTCAGAGTCTGAGAAAGCAACATTGTACTCTCAGCATTAAAGTTGAGGTTTGATTATTTTTGCCAAGAAGCCAATGGGTTCCCTGTTGTACCTTCGAATTGATGAAGAAAGGTGTGGATGGGATGGGGGTACAGCAGGAGTGGCAGGTTACTGTTCTACACAACTGTATCTTAACCCCTCACCCAGAGAAAGTGCGTGCCAGATAGCTTAGATTGTTAGGCAGAGAAAGGAGTCTTTGAATAGAATCTGTTTCCTCTGTTACTTCCTTATCCTTGAGAGAGCCTACTTGTCTTTAAGACATCATTCTTTCTCATCTTTACTTCTCTCAAAGTACCTTGTTTCAAACCCTGAGAAGTACTTTCATCTGATCAGTCATCTGTGATCTCTACCAGGACAGACTGGCACAGATCTGACTAAGAAAAAGGAACCCGTAGAAGAATAAGTAACCAACACCTCCCAGACTGAACGTGGAAAATCATAAGAACTAGAAAGACTTGGAGCTGTCACAGAGGCATCCACAACGTGACTTACAGAGTATTGTATAGGATAACCATATGGTCAGGTAGTTCAGAGTATGGTTTTGGATGCAGAGCCTCCTGCTACCTAATTCTGGACACGTTGCTTAGTAACTGTTATTTTGGAGAGGTCATTACATGCTGCTGAGCCTCAACTCTCTCATTTGGAACCTTAGATTTCATGGGTCCCTAACAGAAATGAATGAGTGCATGTAATATATATATATATATATATATATATATATATATATATATATGTAATATATATATACATGTATATATATGTGTATATATATATATACACATGTATATATATGTGTGTATATATATATATATATACACACACACACACACACACACACACACACACACATATATATATGGGAGCTTGTGGTGGGCATTCAGATGCTACCTCAATTACCTAAGCCTAGCTGGACCCTGAACAACTGATATATGTGGCCATTGGTGACTCCCAGACCCCAATTGTTACTGACACACGTTGGTCATGGAACATCAGATTGTGAGCCCACAGTCCTATTCTAGTTCCCCTTTGAATCTGGCATCATTCCTGATTCATTTAAAGCCAGGTGGTGGATAAAAGGAGGGTCACTGGATTATGGGGTCTATGGACACAGGAGTGATGCTTATAAGCCTGACTGCTGAGCTTGTTCCTGGGGCCGAAGGAATGCTGGACTCTGGTCAGCCCGCAGAGGCCTGTGTTCCCTGCTGAGCATGGTGGCATGAGCATGACTTTTAGTGTCACCCAACAGCGAGCTACCCTTCTCTTCGGATAGACCTTAGAAAGGTCTGCCTTAGGAAGGTCTCGTCGTCATCCTTAGCCCCCAACCTCCACCCCACAGCAGGGAGACTGTTCATCCCTTTCCCCCACTCAGGCTTTGTTTGCCTAGAAACTGCTGCCCCAGCATCCCAGGAAGGCCTCGCTGCAGCCTGATCCCCCACACCAGCCAGTGGGTGGGGACAGGCCCCAGGAGGTGATACTCAGCCCAGTAGTTTCAACCTCTGTGCCTTCCAGCCTTCACACAGATGGCCAGGCTGTAGACAGTTTCCTTCTTGACTTTAAACTCTTGAGTCTAGTCCAGCACACCAGCCATTCCCACCTCCCGGCCCTCTGATCATCTCATCTCCTGAAGTTTCTGCCTCCTTGCATGTGTAGAAGCCAGCTGCTTATATTGGAAAGAATGAATCTAGAGAGCAAGCTTGGACTCAATCCTCTCTCAGTTCTCTCCAAGCCATGTAACCTCAGGCTTAAAAACATAATTTTTCTGAGTCTCTTAGTAATTGAAGTGGATGGATGAGGTTTTATTCCTTTGAGGTTTATGTGAGCGTGTGGGTGTTTTACCTGCATGTATATCTGTGTACTATGTGTGTGCAGTGCCCATGGAGGCCAAAGAGGGTCTCAGAGCCCCTGGAATTAGAGTTACAGGTGGTTGTGGTTAGCTGTCATGGGGGTGCTGGGAATTGAACCAGGGTCCTTTGGAGAACCAGTCAGCTCTTCTCAGCAGCCATCTCTCTAGCCCCTGAGATGGGTTTCATAACATTCCCTCACACGATGTTATGCATTTCAACCACAAGGCACAGAGGAAGTTCTTGGTATATGTGGATATGCTTCATCAGACCAGCAAGAAAGCACCTTCCTGAAGGGTCACTGGCCTCTATAACCACGGATTCAGTAACTTCCTTAATGCGCACAAGCGTGGTGGTTACACCTGTAACTCTAAGAAGGCTGAGGCGGGATGCAAGGCCTACCTGGGCTACACAGCAAAGTTTAAGGCCAGTCTATTTAAAATAAAACAAAACACCAAAAAAAAAACAATAGGCCAAGGATGTGGTTCCAGGCGGAACACTTATGAACCTAGCGTATGCTAGACCCTGGCTGTAACTCTTAGTACTGAGAAAAACAAAACTAAGACCTTCCTGGATTGGCTGGCTGCCCTGCCTCAGTAGAGCCATCGTCACCCTCTTTGCATTTCTGAGATTCGTTCGCTTCTCCATCAACCATCTACATCCTATGGATAGGATTCTTAACACTTGGGCCTTCACGCTGGGTGGTGGCCAGAAGGTATGGCAAGGTCCCATACCTCTACTTCCTTACAGAAGAGCAGCTGGCCTGGGTATGGCTCAGGAAACACTAGTCCATCCAGCACCAGGGCGTGAGTGTCCCTGAGGTGACAGTGATAGCGTCCAGAACAGTCTCCGTCTGGGCTCAGACTTTTGCTCTGTGTCTTAGGAGCTCTGCTGCTCCAGGAAGTTCCCTCATCTCCTGAATCCTATCTCTTTACCATATTTACCTCAGAGCACTGTTACAGAGATTGAGGCCCATAGCTTTTCAACCAAAAAAGGGTAAGAAGACATTTGGCAGGACACATCACCATGATTTGGGTGATTTTCGAAGGCCCCACACAACGTGTTCATTAATTCTTTTTATACTTTTCACTAAAATTGAATATAGTAAATGTTACAGAATTTAGAAAGTACAGAACCAAGTCAATAATGCTACAAAGGCAGTTCTTGTTTAATTATTTCGTATGCATGTCATAGCTCCTGGGTAGCAGTAAGAGGACAATTTTTGAGAGTCTGTTCCCTCTTTCCATCATGTGGGTTCTGAAGCTAGAACTGATGTCATCAGGTTTGGCAGCAAGCCCCTTTCCTACCGAGTCATCTTGATGAGCCTCAAAGATGGATCTTGTCATTACCCTATTACAAAATCTTCAAGAATTATGATAAATATCATAAGCACCCAAGTGTATACTATAATTGTTTTAACAAGCCAAAGTTATGCTGTCCTTTCAAATTTAAGCAGTTTTCATTTTGCCATATTTGCTCAGATCTTAAAAGAAAATTATTAATTAGAATGAAAGCAACAGATATTATCAAAAGCATTCCTTGTCTTCTGCCACCCAGGGCATCCACCCTCCAGCACCAGCATGGTATATGCATCTTTTCTTCCATGTTTTTCTATTTTATTACACAAAAATTCATCAATGCACAGAGGGCAGTATCAAAATGTGAGCTGAGCTGTGTATAGATGGTATTCTCCCATCTAAGTACTAAGCAGGCCCCACACTGCTTAGCTCGTGTAATCAGATAAGGTCACGAGTGTGGATCTGTCTTGGCCACGAGTGTGGATCTGTCTTGGCCATGAATGTGGATCTGTCTTGGCCACGAGTGTGGATCAGTCCTGGCCACAAGTGTGGATCTGTCTTGGCCACGAGTGTGGATCTGTCTTGGCCACGCTTTGTGGGCTCTTCTCCTACCCTTCTCTACCCCTTTTTTCTTCCACCCTTTCAATCCCCTAACACTGGATAAGAAAGAAAAAAGGATGGAGAGGCAAGGAAAGAGATCCCCGAATAAAGTCAAGGGTCGGAAAGGAGGTGACATTGTAGTTAGACTACTTCCTGCTGTTAAGGGGCACTGAGTTCCTTGGGGCAAGTTTGAGCTTTGCTGTCAGGGTACCTAATTTCTTCTTATTGCTTCTTCTTTGCACACGACTACTTAACAAACCACAACCAACAAGAAAAACCACCAACCAACCAACCAACGATCCACCCCGCCTCTCAGGGCCCTAGCATTTATTAACCTCTGAAAAGTCCCTAAAATTCCAAACACCACCCAATCACAGAAACTATCTACAGCTGGCAAAATCATGCCTCTGCTAGAGCACGAAACAAATCGCAGACAGCCTGAAGCAGCCCTGTGTGCCACGCAGGGATTAAAATGAAAACATGTTCTTATAATAGTTCTGTGTTTTTCAAAGAAACCAAAACTAGAGGGCTCAGTGGTTAAGAGCACTGACTGCTCTTCCAGAGGTCTCGAGTTCAATTCCCAGCAATCACATGATGGCTCACAACCATCTGTAATGAGATCTGATGTCTTCTTCTGGTGTCTGAAGATATACATAAAATAAATAAAAATAAAACAAAAACCCCCAAAAAACAGAGTAACAGGTTCACATTTATTTTTATTTTTTTAAAAAAGAGTGCACAGGGTATAGACAATACGTATGATGTGTGATGGGACACCCTGTTCTAAACTTTCACCCTGTGTTCTGACATGTGACAATGAACTACTTCAATCTAGTCTGTGTACAGCACACTATAACTAAACACAATGGGGAGACTGTTACATTGCTTCTCACTTTCTTCCGTTAACAGTGAACATCCCTTGCATACATCAGTATGGAAACATCCCATAGGGATTTCTCCCCTAGGACACATATGAAGGTCTGATTTCCAACATCTTGAGTTTTATCAAGGACTCATTACCAGCCATTTTCTGTGCTATTTATATGATAAATATAGGGACATTCTGTATATTTAGAGTGCAATCTGCCTTCCCCGCCCACCAGACATATCTGCACATATGAATCTATATTGGGCACTCACAGAGTCAGTACATTGAATGGGTTCTCCTTGTGATCATGCATTAGTCCTGTAACATTTTTATACCCATGAGGAAACAGCATGTGAAGAGAATTGCTTGAGGTCACTCCTGGAAAGGAAAACTGAGTATGTTAAAATAAATGTTGTTTTTTTGAGACAGGGCCTCACGTACCCTAATCTGGTCTCTAACTCACCATGTAGCCGAGGATGACCTTGAGCTTGTCATCCTCTTCCCGCTGCCTGCTGAGTGCTAAGTGTGCCGGTGTGCACCATCATATCTATTTGTGCGATGACGGAGATGGAACCCAGGTTCTTATGATTGCCAGACAAGGATCCTCCCAACTGAGCTACTGTCAGGTCCAAAAGAAACTGGGGACAAATGGCTAACTCTAGTACTATTAGCATACCAAGGTGCAGCTGGCCTCCAGGCTCTCTCAGCCCTGCAAGTGCCTGTTACAGAGTCCCTGCTGGCATCCTGCCTCCCTCTCACCCTGCCCCCTAACCAAAGCCTCTCTGGCTCACCTCACGGACTTCTCATTCATATAACCCTGCTGTAGTGCTCATGCACTCTCCTGGATCCTGGTCCTCTCTCGACCCTCTCTCCTTTTTGCTCTCTCTTTTCTTCCTCTCCCTCCCACCCTGCCCCGTCTCTCCTTTCATGGCCTGGTACTCTACTGGCCCTGTTTAGTCTACTACTTTCTCTCCCTGCTCTGGGCTCTTCCAGATGCCTCTGGCTGTACTCGCCTGCATAGCCACAGGAAGAACTTTCCCCTCAACCACACCTTGGAGTAGCCATGTCCTCGCTTTGTGCAGCTACATCTCCAGCTCCAAGGCTAAGTTTTAATCCTCTCATGTTTAATTCCAATCTGTTCTGTAACATCTGCTAGGACAGATGGTTTTCCCCAACCAGATACCAAGACTCTGCCTAAGATCTCCCAGTGAGTGAGATGCTAGGAAGAGCCCTGGACTTTTCTGCAGACTCTGTAATCTCAATCCTCAGTGGAAGGGCAAAGGTGTGAGACAAAGGAAAAGCCAGTGTTCCCGGCTGCTGGGCTTTCTCAGAGGCAAAGCCTCCCTCCTGCTCCTTGGGAATTTTATTTCAAGTGTTCTTTATTCTCTGTGAAGTAGTTTCTCATCTTCCAGTCTGGCAGCTGCAAAGCAGGTGCAAGCTGAGCAGGTTTGGAGGCCAAGAAGGGAGTCTTTTCATATAAAGAAACTCTCGTTACCATGGCAACCAGAGCCCACATCTCCTCTTCAGGAACAGAGGAGGCCATGCTTGCAGAGTCAGGGAAACCAGCAGCTAAGCTGTGTAAGAGAGGCAGGCAGCTCTGGTATGATTACGGGGAAAGATGGGGTGGTGGGGAAGAAAGCACATGACCTTGGAGAGAGTGGGGTTGTTCCAAAGGTCGAGAGGCTTCAAAATCACATGGTGTCAAGGATGGAATATATAATCCATCATCCTCTGCACTCTCACATCCACTTGGGGTTGAACCGGAGAAGTGAGATCGGAGCCTCGGGGTGAAGGGTAAGAACAGTGTCGGCCATGTCCCAGGTCCTCAACATTTCACATGCATCACCCTCCAAAGCAAATCCATGTGCACCGTGTATTGTGCCCAGTGCCAGGTTATAGCTAGCCAGGCTTACTGACTTGGCCAGCTCATGTAGCTGGTAACTGGCAGTGAGGGTTTAAGTGAAGGATGCTGGTGTCCTGGTCTATCACTCTCTGCCTTATTCTCATGAGACATGGTCTTTTGCTGAACCCAGAGCTTGGCTGAAGACCAACGAGCCCTAGGGATCTCCCTGTCTTCCCTCAGTCACTGCAATGCTAGGGTTACAGGTCTGTTTGTCTCTCCCCAAGTCCTTCTTCTAAATTATGGCGGGGGGGGGGGAGGATGTCCTGAGAGCAGAGGCTGTGACACGGGTGAATTGCTGCTCTGGAAACGCCACGCTGCTTCTACTTTCTGTATCATTCCATTTCCGCTTATCTCCTTCACACCCGCCCCAGCTCCCAGCATGAAGCTGAGTTCAGCAAATGTTAATGGGCTCATCGTCCACATTGGCAAGCAGGCAACAGGCTGGTTTCTCTGCACTGAGAAGAACTTGGCTCACACAGTCTCACTGTCTTTGGTTGGGGTAGGGGACACCCAAAGCCTGTTGAACTGTAAGACCCTAAGGTAGAGGTTCTGAACTGCCCTTTCCATCTCCCCTGACTCACTGGCAGAGAGGGAAGAAGAAAATTAGACTTCAGGGAAGCATGAAAGATGCCAAGCAGGTGAACATCTTCTGCTGTATGGTGATAGCAATGCTTTGAAGAACTGTGTCCTTGGGCTAGAGAGGTGAAGTGACAGGTTAAGAGCGCCTGCTGCTCAAGCATGAGGGCCTGAGTTTAATCCCTGGTACCCACGTAAACAGCCAGGCGTGGTCACAGACTTGTAACCCTAGCATTGCAGTGACTGGGGGAAGACAGGGAGATCCCTAGGGCTTGTTGGTCTTCAGCCAAGCTCTGGGTTCAGCAAAAGACCATGTCTCATGAGAATAAGGCAGAGAGTGATAGACCAGGACACCAGCATCCTTCGTTTCGTTTGCACAATAAGGTGTATGCATACACCTCACATGTGTATTCATCTCTCTCTCTCTCTCTCTCTCTCTCTCTCTCTCTCTCACACACACACACACACACACACACACACACACACACACACACACTGAGGTACTGAAGTTCTTTGGGGTTGGAAACCTCGAGTCTCTGACACTTACATCTCTGTCAACCAAGTACATAGATTCTTCTTTGCATCCCCAGGCTCTTCTTCCTAGGTAGATGGATAAATGGAAAATGTAAGGCTCGTGAAGCAAGATAAAATCATACTGAAACTCCAACCTAATGATGTTACCTTGGTCAAAGAGATAAAGTTAATTTAATAATGTTTTATTATCTAAAATATTTTCATTTCTTAGTGAGTCTCCTCTCTATCCTGTTTCCCTCATTAGGTCGTTAGAATACAGTTTGGACTTCACATTTAAAGCACATCTAAACGTAGACATTAATGTTTTGAAATAAGTAATCTGCACTGGGTGTGGTGACTACCACACACCTGGAATCCCAGCACTCAGGAGGCTGAGGCAAGAAAATGGCTGTGGGTTTGAGTGCTAGTGTGGGCTACAACGCAAATACTGTGTAACAGAATCCTGTCTCAAAAAGAAGAATAGGGAAAGGGAGATTTCTATACCCAGGTTGTTCCAAGCATTTTTAAAATGCTCTCCAAGCCCAGGGAGATGATGGTTCAGGAGGTAAAGACAATCGCTGAGCAAGCCTGGTAACATGGATTAGATCCCCAGAATCCACAGTCTGCATACAGGAGCAAAGAGATAATCAATTCCATGAGGTTGTCCCCTGACTTCTACACGTGCACTGGCATGAGCTCCCACCTCACACATGATGATGATGGTGTTGGTGGTGATTTATTCTTTTAAAAAGTTCTCCAATGGTTGTACTGAACTTAAAATTAAATAGAGATCCATCAAGTTAAGTAAAACGAAGCTTTCCATTCTTCAGGTGCACAAGCCACACCCCTTGTGTGTGCCTACTGTCAAGGGGGTCACAGTAATCGCAGCTCCCCCTCCAAGCTGGATAGGACCATCTTCTAAACATAGGTCCAAACAAAGGAATAAAACAGAGTCTTCCCAGAGTCTCCCCAGATCTACGTACTCGGTGGCCTTTAGGCTGTGAGCTCTCCACACACAGTGACAGTGGCCCAGCCTTTGCAGCTGGATGCCAAGTGTGTAAAGAAGCTGCCCTGTCTATACTTGGGTTCAGCAAGTGGCCTCAAGATCTAGGTTTCTCAGGTTCAAATCTTGCCCTCATCACTGCTCAGCTGTAACGAGGTCCCTAGACCATTTGCTGAAACTTACTGTGTCTGTTTACTTGATGGAGACATAGGCCTGGCAAAGGGGCTCATTCAAGGGAGTTCTTGGGAGGTGTCTAGTCCATCTTCCATGTAAATCAGACGAAGGGCAGCTACATCTGTAAGCCATGTAGTAATGGTCAGTAGTTGATCTCCCTCATTTTAATCTAATTATTAAAGAAGGCAAGGGATGGAAAAGGTCGAAATGTCACCTACTCATTATACCAGTGAGAAAACAGGGGCCACACCACAAGGTAATGACAAGAACCAACCGAGAACCCCATCTGCCAATGCTTAGCCTCGTGGTCCCTACAGTGTCCCCCTCTGGAGAATACTGACATTTTCAGGGAAAATGCCCAGATCTTGCAATCATATGAGGCTGTTTCTCCCCAGGAGGGAGTTGGCTTTGGTTAACCTGGCATATGGTTGGCTCTAGCCTTATTTACATGTGAGCAGAATGCCCAGAGAGCCAGCCCAACATCTCATTTTACCAGTGCTGTGGGCAGCCGCCTGCTGCACTTATTGGAAGCTGTATGAGTGAGTGGGCGTTTTCATTTTTATTTTGACGTAGAATATATGGACATTTTAGAAGAACACAAAGCAAGCAGAGAGAGGAAAATCTCACTGTGGGAGAATGTTTTCTTTTTCTGATGATCTTTCTTCACTGGCAAAGACTGACCTCCATCATCTTCTATCCTCTTTGCATCCTTTTTCTGCCCAGTGAATGTGGCCAGCCAAAAGAATCAGGATGCTGCCCATGCATAGCTTACAGAGCAGGGCTGTGATGGCGGGCTTTCTGTTGCTGTGTCAATCCATCACTTCAGGGAGCACATGGCAGGGCAGAGCCACTTACCACATGGTGGTCAGGGAAGAGGGAGGGAGGGAAGGAGGGCGGGCGAGCACACATTGGTTCGCTCTTCTTTCCTGTTTTATTCTATGCAGGTTCTCAGGTCCTCAGCCTATGGGATGATGCCACCCACATTCAGGATAGATCCCTTCCCTTCATGAATCCTCTTGGGAAATGTCATCAGACATACCTAAATGAAAACTGCCATTTTAAGTTACATTTTTATTTATTTTGTGTGAGTGTGGTTGGGACACTCAGAGGACAGCTTGCAGGCATCTGTTCTCTCCTGTCATATGGGCTCCAGGTCCCATCTCAGGTTGTCAGCCTTGGAAGCCAGCACCTTTATCTGATTTACTCATTTTCTAGATGATTCTCGATCTGGTCAACATTAACCTTCACAGGGGCAGATGCCATTATCAGCTTGTGACCAAATAACTATGTCACTCTCTTGGCTCCATCCACAAAGAAAAGCCTTCAGCCACCATGAGAGAACATTACAGAAGACTGAACTTGAACCCTTCTGGATCCCTGGAAGTACTTCACAAGCTAGAACCAGACCAGCGGCAAGCAAAGGCTGGAGGGAAGTACAGAAATCTATGCACTGGCCTTCAGCCACTTGCCACTCTACTGCAAACCTCCAAGCTATCATTAAGAACCCCTCTGTAAATGGTTTATGATAAATTTGTTTTTGTTTTTGTTTTGTTGTTGTTGTTATTTTCGAGACAAGGTTTCTCTGTGTAGCCCTGGCTGTCCTGGAACTTACATTGTAGACCAGGCTGGCCTCGAACTCAGAAATCTGCCTGCCTCTGCCTCCCCAGTGCTGGGATTAAAGGCGTGCGCCACCATGCCCGGCTCTATGATAAATATTTTTAGTGTGCTGTGTGTTTCTAGCCAGTGCCCCAGTAGCTTTCAGAGAACTCAGATGTCTTTGGCTTTTTTGGGGGGGGGGAGGGGAGTGTGGATTTTCATGTGCTTTGGTTTTGTATGATGGAAACAAGAAGCTTTTATCTGTAATGACAACACATATGGGAGCACTCTGTCCTCACTACAGGCCCTGGGTGACTCAATGTCATATTGATTCACCTTTACCACAAGCCTATAGCATGGCAAGACTTATTTAAGTTTGTAAAGGTGTCACCTAAGGCTCAGAGAGGGTTGGTGACCTGCCCCAGTAGCTGGAAGGACACTCCAACCCCTAGTCCCAAGTATGGACCCCAATTTCCATGGAGAATCGAATGCAGAAGTTACCCTCCTTTCTCTTCTCTTCTACCCTCCCCCCTTCCCTTCCCTTTAACCCAACAAAAGGTCTTGCACAATCCAGGCATGCTCAGGCTCTGAGCTCCCACACCAGCCCTCACAGCTACTTCTGAGGTTAAGTGCCCAGAAGCAGAAATACAGGCGGCTACTGGCTTGGCTTGCAGCTGTCGTGGGTGCTTACAAACACTTCCCAGCGTTTCTAACCATGTTTCTAGCCGTGATCCATGCCACACTTCCCACGAGGTTCTTTCTGTAAATACAATCTCATTTCCCAGCCCTCCCTTCCAGCTCTCACCCTGCCTCCTCCCCAACACGAAGCCTTCATCCATCTTGCGTTCAACTTCATTACACACCCATGATTTTCTCAGCACCTCAGGTCGAGCCAGTGGCCATCGGTGCCTCGGACGGCAGCTGACACAACTGTTTACTCAAGGGGGACCCAGCAGTCCCCTTACTGAATTTGCCTCAATGTTGGGATGGCCAGTGGGGTCTCAGCTTCTCTTTTAGTGTCCAAACTCCTCACCATGGCCCCTCCAACATCTCTCCCACAAGAGGCCTACAGGAACCCATGGGTGTCAGACACACGAGATAAACCAGAGTCCTGGTTCCTCAGACTCTTCTGTGGGCTTTGCTGTTGTTTTGAGACTGGGTTTTACTGTGTAGCCAAGGACGATCCTGAACTTGCAACCCTCCTGCCTCTAACTCTGCCGTGCTGGGATTACAGATGTGTACCACTGCACCTGGGTTCTTCTGCAAGTTTGGTTTGAGAAAGGGTCTTACTTTGTAGTATCGGCTGACTTGAAATTCTCCATTTTCCCCTCTCAGCCTCCTGGGTGCTGGGATCACGGGCTTCTGCTGCTCCTGGCTTCCTTTGGGCGTTGTCCCTCCTGTGTTCAGAGTCCCCTCGGAGGCACCTTCCTCTGGAACCTTCTCCTCAGTGGCTCTCTCTGCCTGTCCCATCTGGGTTTCTTGGGCTTCAGGTTGGGACTGGATGGCAAAGCCAGCCTCACTGCTGGCTGGGGCTCTCCAGGTCGTCCACCCCAGCCCTTCCTTTTCTTGGTCCACTGCTTCTCAGCATGGAAAGCACAGCCCACGGTCATGTTCGAGAGAACGGAGGACAAGGATGCCCTGAAACTTCTGATCCTCCTGTCTCCAGCTCCCAAGTGCTGGGGTTGTACACATGTGCCAGTGTGCCCGGTTTTATGTGGTACAGAGGACAGAACCCAGGACACGTTAGGAGCTCACTCTATTAACTGAGCCGTAGCCCCAGCCCCAGGGCTTTCCTTAATTTTAATATGCTTATTGGAATGCTTGCCATCTGTTTCACACGAGCAGTCTAAGGTGCTTTGCGTTCCCGTGTTCTCTCACTGTTCCTGTGTTCTCTCACTGTTCCCATAGGCACCTTTTACACGCATGTACTGAAGTACGGCCATGTGACCAAGCCCTCCCAGCGCTGCTTTCTTCTCTGTGCCTTGCTTTTCCTACTTAATACACATGAACATCCCTTGGACCAACGCGGCTCTGTTTCTCTTTCCTTCCTTTTCTTCTCTTTCCCCATCCCCCAGAATGTGCTGCACTGACCAGGATGGCCCTGAACTCACCAAGATCCACCTGAGTCTGCCTCCAGGGTGCTTGGATTAAAGCTGTGTGCCTCTATCTGGTTCTCTCTCTCTCTCTCTCTTAATGGGCTGCTTCTGCACCCAATGCCGTGCTATGAGCCCACCACACTTTCGTAAGCAGTTTTCCCACGGGGCAGACATTTTGATTCTTGTTTTGTGCTATTCTATAAAAATGCACTGAACATTGTTTTCTTTTAGAAAATTGTATTTCTTTGTTTGCGTGTGTTTGTTCCACGACGTGCGGGTGAGGTCAGAGGGCAACCCATTGAGGTCGGTTCTCTCCTTCCACCCTGTGAGTCCTGGGGACTGATCTCAGGTCGTAGACTTGGCAGCAAGTGCCTCTACCTGCCGAGCTGTCTCTCCCATCCAGCACTGCTTTCTTTTTAGGTCCAGGCATCTTAATGGCACAAAGCAGATTCACAGGGAAGGCAAATGTTTGTTTGTTTGTTGTTTGTTTTTCAAACTATACTTTATTGAAGAAAAAAAATGTAACCCAATTTGAAATGGGAACTATGGGACTGGGCAAAGTGTTGGTGACACAGAGGAAACACTCGTCCTGTCCTGGAGCCTCTGTGAACAGAGACCATGGTGGAAGGAGAGCTCGAGGTAGCATAGGAATTCAAGATCACAAAAAAACAGGTTCCTTTTTGCATCTAGTGGATGGGACAATGACTGTAAAACAAAGCCCACAGTTCTCCAGGGCAGCCAGTCTCCATAAACTGGGTATGATTTGGAGGAGCTGGCAGCTTCCACTCTGTGCTTCCATTCTGTCAGCCAATCAACAAACACTGTGCTGAGCATCCTGGAAGATCCTCCTGGGATCTGCCCTCTAGGACTTTCTGGTCTAGGGAAAATAATATAAAATAATATGCACCTCTACACACAAGAAAGTGGTTGTCCATACCAAGAGAAAGAGATGATACTAAAGTGAGCTGAACCCCGCAAACCCCAACATGGTTTTACACACACACACACCACCACACACACACATGCATTCACACGCACACGCACACGTACACACACACTTGGCCATATGGCCAGATAGATACAGTCTGGACCACATGCTAACACAGCTCCCCACCTCGGCCACCAACCCAACTCCCCCTTCTGCTCCTCCCCCCTGCGTATGCAGAAATATCGAAAGCCACACTGGAGCACAGGGCTCGTTGCTGTGGGAACCAGAATTCTGTAAAATTATGCAATCTTCACTCGTGCCCATCTGAATTCTCGCTCTGAGCGTTGCAGTCACTGTGGAGTTTGTGCTTTGAGTTCTGAGTCACTGCCCCATCCAGATCAAGCCGGGCAGCAAAGGATGGAGTTGGTGAAGACTTGCAACTAAAGACCTGAATTCTTTCTGTCAGGGTCATGGAGATGCCTAGAGAGGGAGGGCTGTGTCTACAAGGGTGATGCCCTGGGACTTCCCTGGACCCTAGACAGGAGAGTGATCAGGGAGACCCAGAGGGAGACAACTGAGGAGAGAGGCTTTATAGTTTGAGAGAAGCTATGGCATTCATTCAGATAAGGGACAGTCTGCTCAAGGGATCTCACAGGGAGGGAGCAGGGGGGGGGAGGAGGGACACTTCTCTCCTTCCTCCCTCCAGCTCTGTTGTAGCCTGGATCCCACAGAAATCTAAAGCCCTAGGCAGATGCTGAGGTCAGCCTCCTGGGACAGAGTGGACAGTAATGGCTCTGAACATCCTATGTGGCACGAGCAATGGATTTTTATCACCTGGGTTTCCCTTTCTGATCTGTAAGGTGAGACTACTAACAATATGCCACACTGTGCTGCTGAGAGTAAATGGATTACAGTATACAAAAACTGGAACAGGTCCTAAGAGAAAGCTAGTTTCTCGGTGTCTGACGGCACTTTGTAGCTCAGCGGTTCCCACACGGTTTGAGACTATTTTCCATCCTGACGGGAGCAAAGGAACCAAGGCCGAGGACCCCCCCCCCAAGCCTCAGCAGGCCCCCCCCCTGTCATTAGAGCATTCTGTAGCTCCCTTACTCACCCTGGCTGCTGCTGGTTCATTTCAGGTCTCCCATCTCCAGCCCTCTCTGGCCAGCACAGAAATGGCAGCATCCCGAACATGCCCTCGGACCTAGGTAAGCAAACATCGTTCCAGTCACTGCAGTCATCTTTCTGGGACCCAGTAGACCGGGTCTGGGATAACAAGGACCGCGGAATTTCAGGTCCTCTGACTCTCAAAATCACTTCTTCCTCCTGGTCCAGGGATGCAGGTTCCACCAATCGGCTCTCCTTGGGGCACGAGAACTCCTCTATTTGAGAGTCTCATGTCCACCCAAGATACTTAAGGGGTTTGCGCAGAGGAAGCTAGAGTTTGTGGTGGGGGCCACAGCACTGCCAGCCCAGTCTTTCATTTGCTCTCCATGTGTTTATTGGGGTCCTACTCCGTATACAGCTCTGACGGAGAAGTGGGGTACATACTGGGGAGCAGGATCGGACAGGCCATTCCTAAGAAAGGTTCCTGTAAGAAGGTCACCCCCAACCACTGCAACTGTAGGTCTTGTCACTGTCGTACCCTCTAGGATAGTAACTTTAGTGCAACTAAGGGACCAGGGAAGGGACTCTTGGTCCAAAAGGTCCCCTGAGCCAGAACCTTGCTTTTCTGTTACAAAAGGTTCCAACGGAGACAGGGGCACCAGAGAGGGGATTGTGGGACCCAGCTTCTGACCCAAGTCTCCCTAAACTCCAGAGTCATTCCTGAGCTGCATCTCTTCTCTCAATTGAATGCTAGGGTCAGGCCTTGAGGTTCTCCTGTCCTCTCATGAGGCAACCCAGCGGTACCCTACCAGTGGGAAGGCCTGAGGCCCGTAGTGGGGAGGGGTGTTGGCCAAGGTCATGAAACAGGGTAGAGGGATCGCCCTACCCTGGTGGGGGAACAAAGATCTGATGACGTCCCAGCTCACTTTTGACCCTTCCAGAGGAGCAGCTGGGGATTCGCCTGGTGAACGGGAGCAGTCGCTGCAGCGGATCTGTGGAGGTTCTACTAGAGTCCTGGGAGCCTGCGTGTGCGGCACGCTGGAACTGGGCTGCAACCGAGGCTGTGTGCAAAGCGTTGGACTGTGGTGATTGGGGAAATGTTACCTACGTGATGCCACCCACCTCTGAGCTTCCACCAGGAGCCACTTCTGGGAACACTAGCGGCGCTGGGAATACAACGTGGGCGCGGGCACCAACTGTGAGATGCAGGGGAGCCTATTGGCAGCTCTGCAAGGTGCAGGACCAGGAGTGCAGCAGCGACAGGCGGCTAGTGTGGGTCACCTGTGCAGGTACACATGCCTGCCCCCTCCCTACCCTATCCTCAGGTTTTAAACATTGCAGCCATACCTTGGTCTCCAGACTTCCACCCCCCCAGCCTCCCAAGTCATGCAAACTTAAAGAGTTCCACATGGTTGTTTTCATCAAATTACGTCATTTTCAGATCTGAGTGTCGCTTCTGAATGTGGCAGACTCCACAGCATCCACTTAGTCCCCTTTAGTCCTCTACCCTAACCCAGTCATTGTGTATTCTGTTTCCTTCCTGATTGGGACTTGTAAGTCCAGCCTTTCCCCACATTCTGAGGCTGCCTTTGGCTAAGGCTTGGTGGCCAAGACCTTCACTCAAGGCCACACCTACATGGTCTTTAGTCCTTCCTCCTGCATTTCAAGTTCCTCCCACATTATCTCAAAACCACGCCCACCGACTGGGTTCTCAGTTTAGAAGGGACTCCAAAACCCTCCAGGTTACAGCCATTCCCACCGAGTCCAATGCCCCACTCTTCCCGCCCACACCACTAACAATCTAAAACCCTCCCACCCCCAGAGAACCAGGCAGTGCGGTTAGTGGATGGTGGCAGCCGCTGCGCTGGCCGCGTGGAGATGCTGGAGCATGGTGAATGGGGAACGGTGTGCGATGACACGTGGGACCTGCAGGATGCAAACGTAGTGTGTAAGCAACTGAAGTGCGGCTGGGCAGTGAAGGCGCTGGCTGGCTTGCACTTCATCCCAGGCCAAGGACCCATCCACCGCGACCAGGTGAATTGTTCTGGGACGGAGGACTACCTGTGGGACTGCCCGGGACAGCTAGGAGACCAGTACTGCGGTCACAAGGAGGATGCAGGAGTGGTGTGCTCAGGTCAGTGAGCCTGGAGGGCAGGATATGTTTACCAGGGGTTCTGTTTGGCCTGGGCTTCTTGTGTATATCCACAAAAATGGTGGGTGTTAATAAAGTGATCATAACCCCCTCCCCTCCCCCAAGGTGCAGCTGCTTCTTCCTGTCCACAGCCCATGCTTTGAGCAGCCAGGGACTAGAGAGGGCCATAGCAGTTGGGGTGGACAAAGGGCACAGATGCAAGAGAGAAAACACATAGGGCTATCTGGGGTCTTCTCTGCATTGATGCTCTAGGTTGGCAGGGATTTGGGCCCAAGGCATTTAGCTTGACTTCATCACCTGCCCACAGAGCACCAGTCCTGGCGCCTGACTGGAGGCATTGACTCCTGTGAAGGGCAAGTGGAAGTGTACTTCCGAGGTGTCTGGAGCACGGTGTGTGACAGCGAGTGGTACCCATCTGAGGCCAAAGTGCTCTGTCGGTCCTTGGGCTGTGGATCAGCAGTGGCTCAGCCCAAGGGGCCGCCACACTCCCTGGAAGGTAGAATGTACTACTCCTGCAAAGGAGAAGAACTTGCCCTCAGCACCTGTTCCTGGCGGTTCAACAACTCCAACCTGTGCAGCCAGTCGAGGGCAGCCAGGGTTGTCTGCTCAGGTACTCCTTCCCCAGCCCCTCCACCACTACATTTAGTTCACAAACTTTGTCTCTGCCGACAGCTGGCATATACTGGCCCAAGAAAGACCACTGCACTTACCATGCACAGGCAGACATTAATTAGGATGGTTTTGGTTTTTTTCTGCAATATGGTCAGCTCAGACCCAAATTCATGGGTTAAGTACTTATCAAGGAAGTCATTATTATGTTTGTTGGAATTGGTTCAGTAGGTGAAGCCAACTTATTATCCCAAAGGTGGTGATTTCAGGAAAAATCAGATTGGGAAACACGGATGGTAATAACAATTGAGACAACATCTGGAGCTATAAATCACATGCCAAGCACTGCCAAGCTCTCAGTAGTTTGTCTCAGTTTAGCCTTATGCCCACTGTAGGAGGTGGCTTCGATTGTCCTTCGCCAACTCTAAGACTACAGTGGCCAGACACAGCATTGGTATCCTATAGACCATAAAGACAAACGAATGCAGTCTGGAAGTGTAGCTCAGTGGTAAACCACTTGCCTAGTATGAATGAAGCCCTGGGTTCGAACCTCAGCACCTCAAGGAAGGGAAGAAAGGAGGACGAGAGGGAAGGAGGGAAGAAACACCTAGAATTCTGATATGTTTGGTGTGGCGAGAGAAACTAAAAATAAATATTGTCCAAACTCTTGACATGCTGTCATACCTAGTGAGGCCATGGTTCCAACTGCAGAGACGTTATAGTCTGAAGCTGAGGTTCCCACCTGTGGGAACACAGTGTTGGCCTCCCTGTGGAGTTCAGACACCTGATTCCCACAGCGGGAATACTCCACGGTTCTAAGGCACGTGTCTGTCTTGTTCAGTTTCTAGGTACACGGTAGGAACTCAGTAAGCTCACTAAGTGAATGTGTGGTTCTTTCCAACAGGCTCCCAGAGACATCTCAATCTATCTACTTCTGAAGTGCCTTCCAGTGTTCCGGTCACGATAGGTGAGTGTAGCTTTTCCCCGGCAGTGCAGGTGTGCATGTGTGTTCATACAGTCATGGCTGTCTGCCTGGGGACAAACTGATGGCTTTTTTCTATGACGCCCCCCCCCCATCCTGCGAATGAACTAGTCCCTCGGGGGGACATCCTGCCATATAGGACCTATGTGAGCAACACACACACACACACACACACACACACACACACACACACACACACACACACACACACACACACACACACACACACACACACACACATCACCCCTCCTTGATCCAGAAAGGTCCCAAATGCTTTGGAACCACTTGGGTGCAACACTCCTGGGCTGGCCAGGTGGTGGGGGTACCGAGAACACCAGTCAGTGTGAGCAAGGTTTAGAACCTGGGGTCTACCGCCCTCCTGCATTATTTCTCAAGCATTTCTGCCTCCCAAATCAACTGAGCCAAGCCTCTCTACAATCTGATACCAAGGAGCAAGCTGGGGTTCAGAGGTTAGAGATAGCAGCCCTGTAGGCCAGAGCTACAAACTTTAACTCTTTTTCCAGACCTATGCAGCAGGGCTGACTCCTGGGGCTTACATCCCAGCTGTGTGTGCTGGCTATGCGTCATCATGTCTCTGAGCCCCAGGTTCCTTGAGTTTGGGGAATGGTGATCAAGGCATCTTTCTAGGGATACTGCTATGAAGTCATTTCATCAAGTAGTTTTCTATCACTTAGAATGGGTCTGAGCTATAAGAGCCATATGGAAGCCAAGCACTGGCTGGGTTCCCTTCCCCACTGCCTGGATCACTCACATCCTGCCTCAGACCTTCAATATGTCCAGGACAGGGCTCGAAGGAGAGACTGAAGGACCAGAGTTCTGCCAGAGACCCTGGCTGTGGATAAAGAGATCGATCGACAGGGGTGAATGCTGGGAGCTGCCCAGGCTATGGACTGAGGCTGGCAGGACCTGCAGCTCCCATGGCCCCTTTTAGAGTCAGGGTGAAGAGTCATACCTACTCCAAAGTGCAAAGAAAGATGCAGCCTCTAGAGGCCATGTGTGTGGGCCCATCATTAACACTTCACTTAGCCTCTGGGTTTTCCTGAGGTCTATACCCCAAAGCCCCCACATCTCAGCAACCACTCACATTGCTCTGGCTACCAAATCTACCTCTCCTTCCTAGCCCAAACCACCCTGTCAGTAGTTAGAAAGGAGAAGAAAATGAGGACTGAGTGCTGCATTTTCCCTGGGGAAGTAGACACAGACAGCCAGCGCATGTGGCCCAACTTGACATCTTCCCACTTGGCAGAGCCTCCAGGCCTGCGATAATGTCATCATGTTGTAACCCTAGGATATGATACCTGAAATACAGTGGCACTAAATAATTGTCTACTGAACAAAAACTAGTGCTGAAAGTGGGGGTGTGGAGTGGAGGAGTTGGGGGGGGGGAGGGAGGAGAGGAGAGAACAAGCTGTGGGCTAGGAGCCAGAGGAAATTTTCTGGCAGTAAATGCCGTTAGTCAATTGCTTATTTAATACACACTTACGGAGCACTTACCATATATGAGGCACTTAAAAGCCAAGATGGAAAGATTTGAATAAAAGAAGGAAGGAAGACAATCGTGAGAAGCAAAGTGGGGTAGAAAGTCAAAGAAAGGTGTGAAGGGAGCCCGCATCTCTTTCTTTTTCTGCCTGAATTGGACTTCCTGTTTCCAGAATCTTCTGTGCCAGTGAGCGTGAAGGATAAGGACCCACGAGAGCTGACACTTCTCATTCCCTGTATTGTCCTGGGAATTCTCCTCCTTGTCTCCATCATCTTCATAGCTGTTCTTCTCTTGAGAGCCAAAGGACAATACGGTAGGTGTGACGTTCCCAGAGCTACTGCACGGGAAACTGCAGTTATGAGGCACAGGCATGCCCCAGGAGATGAAGTGTAGAAGAGATGTGGTCCTGCAAGACCACCCAGCTCAGGCCTAGGGAAAACCTCTTGATGGTGGGAAAGATTTTCCCAGCATGCCCAGCAGTGGAACCTGCTAGCGGAGGCTTCTTGGGAGAAGCAGACTCTGTGTTTGTGTTGGGTATGGGTGAAGCAGATGCGTCCTTGAACCTGGAACTTGAAAGACTGGGAGACAGAAACAATAAAAGTGATGCATAGGCTCTCTGCCTCCCTTCCCTCAGCCCTCCCTGCTTCAGTGAACCACCAGCAACTGTCCACTGCCAACCAAGCAGGGGTCAATAACTACCATCCTGTCCCTATCACCATTGCCAAAGAAGGTAGGATGTCACCCCTGGGGAAGGCAGGGGAGGACAGGGAGGGTAGACTCTGGAGGGTCACCACTGCTGAGACTGAAGTGGCACCCACAGGAGAGGAGCCCAGGCCACACTGTGCACAAACTGTGTTGCCTTGAGCCGTTCACAGCCTTTGGCTTAGCAGACAAGTGACCTTCTAGCTCAGTCTTGTACCAACTCTGGGCTTTTGAGTTCTGGGCAAACGCAAGCCAAGTATTTGAGATGTTGGCTCTCAGAAGAAAGGTTGGCTTTGCTCACTGGCTATTATATTTGTGATGTCACTTCTCAAGATGCCCAACAGAGTCCATCACCATCCTCCCGGAACTAGGGCTGGGTGTGTGGCTATGTTGGTAAAGTGCTTAAAACACACAGGCCTCGGGGTTCAATGCCCAGCACCATATAACCCAGACATGATGCTGACTCCTGCAATGCCAGAGCTTTGGAGGTGGGGGCAGGAGGACCAGCGGGTCAGGCTCACCTTGAGTTTGAGGCTAATATGAGCTACCTGAGACCCTATTTTATTTTTTAGATTAATTTCTTTCATTTTCTCTGAGTAAAAGAATTAGGAATGGAGAGATAGCTCCCTCAGTCAGTTAAAGTGCTGGCCTTGCAAACGTGAGGACCTGAATTCGATTCCCAGTATCCATGCAGAAGCCGGGCATGGTGGCACGAGGCTGTAAGCCTAGTGTGTGGGGGGGAGGTTGGGGGGAGATGAGATGAGCAGATGCTCAGACCTTGCTAGCCAGCCAGTCTAGCCTAGTCAGCAAGCTCCAGGACCCAGCAAGAGAACCTATGTGGTGCAGAGCATGATGGCCAGTGGCACATGGCTTTAATCCTAGGGCTCCAGAAGCAAAGGCAGGCGGATCTCTGTACATTCAGGGCCAGCCCTGTTGGCACAGAGAAGGCCAGGCCAGCCAGGGATACACAGTGAGGCCCAGATCTAAAACAAATAAAAACAAATAAACAAAAGCAAAGTGATTATCTCCTGAGACTGGTCTCTCTCTCTCTCTCTCTCTCTCTCTCTCTCTCTCTCTCTCTCTCTCTCTCNTCTCTCTCTCTCTCTCTCTCTCCACACACACACACACACACACACACACACACACACACACACACACCATAGTCACTCACCCTTCAGGACACAAAATTTGCCTCCAAAGAGTTTTAAGTTCAATCTCATTGCATTTTTGAAACAAAATTGGTCACTTGCTACTCTGTCTCCTGTCCCTGCTACCGGGCCCTCAAGCCTTATGCCCATCTTGGAGCTGTGCCCTGGCCCCCAACCCTCTCTTCTCTCCCCAGCTCCTATGCTGTTCATCCAGCCCCGGGTCCCTGCGGACTCGGACTCCAGTTCTGACTCCGACTATGAGCACTATGACTTCAGCTCCCAGCCGCCTGTGGCCCTGACCACCTTCTACAGTGAGTGCTGGGCTGGCCTCAGAGGTTTGGGACCTACAGGAGGTCATCTACTGGTGCCCACAGGACTTTCACATGACTTCCTTGATGCTCCTCTGTATTGATTCTGAATGGTCCTAAAGCAAAACTTTCAATGTGCCCTTTGACCCTGGAGACCTGACTATTCATGAGATTGTCTCCCGTGCTGTCATTGGCTGGCATGAGAGTGTCTCCCGTGCTGTCGCTGGCTGGCATGAGAGTGTCTCCCGTGCTGTCGCTGGCTGGCATGAGAGTGTCTCCTGTGCTGTCATTGGCTGGGTAAGGTCTCAGAAGCATCACCAGGCCTAGATGCTTGAGACTCTGCAAATGCTCAGGGTCCAGGTGAGACACAATTCAGGCAAATCCATACACATCCATGACCACCAAACCATGCCTCACTCTGGCCTGCACAGTTCCCACCACTGCCGTGCCAGCTCACACCTCCTAGTCATTTTGTCTAGTTCTCCCACTGCCTGCTGGGAACAGGACCAGGGAAGATGGCACTTGCATCAGTGTCCTGTCAATGCTGGGAGGACAGACTAGGCCAGAGTCCTGCGCCTCTGTGGATCTCCCTGGAGCATGCCCCTGAACCCCACTTACACCTACTGTGCCATCAAGCTAGGAGCCGAGTTACACCATGTGTATCAGAAACCCTCCAAATACCAGAGTCCTGAAAGTTGTGGGAACCCCAGATTCCTTTGATGCTGCTGTGAGCTCTCTAGGGTATTGTCTTTACACGATGCAGAACAAGTCATTGCCATAGCCACATAGCAGGACAAGGACATCCTTCACTTCCATCCCTCCACGCAGAGCACAAGCCTGCTAGCTGTAAGAAGGGTGGGACAGGGAGACTCCTCCCGGGTAGCTGAGGGTTAGTTAGACAGGGGGAGATTGGACACTAGGCAGTGGCCTATATCTCCACCCCACCTGCTGATCTGGAGACTCTGTGATATGTTTGGTGTTTGGTAACCACTCAGATACTGTGGGTCATCCGATCCCACATGTATAAGGTTTCAATGTTGTGTCCCAAATGCAATGACATTGAAACGCAAAATCACTGTCAGGCTTCAAAGAGCTGACCCACATTTCTAAGACTCAGCTTAAGCCTGATCCTGAACCTTAAAACTACACAGGATGCAATATTCTGGGTCAGGTGGTTTCTCCTTAACCCTAAAGAAGTGGCTCCCAGGGCAAATGCCAGCCCATTGCTGGAGCCACCAGGACATGAAGGCAGGCCCAGAGTTGGAACCCTCTTAGGTGGAGCATCTGTGGTACAGGACAGCAGGTTTCTAGCCAGAAACCACCTGTCTCCACACTGTTCATGGTAGACCTGAGACACCCTAGACTTGAGATGAAAATCTAGATGAGAGTTGACCTCTGTCCAAATCAGGGTAGTCCATCCTCCAGGCCTCTGGCACAGGGGACAGAGCCTGTATCCCTCTATCCTACCCTGATTCCTACAGATTCCCAGAGACACCGAGTCACAGAGGAGGAAGCTCAGCGGAACAGGTTTCAGATGCCACCCTTGGAGGAAGGTGAGTCCAGAGGGGGCAGGTCTTGAAGAAGAGAGGCGGGGTGCCGATCTTGCCTCCAAACTCAGTTGCTAAGCTCACCTCAGGATGCATTAACAGCAACTTCCCTCAACTAGTGTCTCGGATCTAAACATTCCCATAGGTAGTAAGTTCTGTTGGGAGCCTAACGTAAAGCTCTCTTGCTTCCATACTTTTTCCCCCTTTTCCTGGCCCAGGACTTGAAGAGTTGCATGTTTCCCACATCCCAGCTGCTGACCCCAGACCCTGTGTGGCAGATGTCCCCTCTCAGGGCTCTCAGTACCACACAAGGAACAACAGTGATTCCAGCACCTCCTCTGAGGAGGGCTACTGCAATGATCCCAGCAGCAAGCCACCTCCGTGGAATTCCCAGGTGTTTTCTTCTGAGAAGAGTCCCCTCACAGAGCAGCCCCCCAACTTGGAGCTGGCTGGCTCCCCAGCAGTGTTTTCAGGTAACTGTGTGTCCTTCCATGCTCCCAGCCCTGTGTCCAACCTGGCCAGAAAAGGCATAGAGCCAAACCCCGAGCTGCTGTCTGTGTGACCTTAGGCAAGTCTCCTGCCAGAGAGTAATTAGCTCCTGGCAGAGAGTAATTAGCTCGGGTCTTCAGCAGGGCCCTCCGCCGATGACAGCTCCAGCACCTCATCTGGAGAGTGGTACCAGAACTTCCAGTCACCACCCCAGCATCCTCCAGTGGAACAGTTTGAATGTCCAGGTAGCTGGGGTCAGGGGTGGGCCATAGAGGATGTGGGTAGGATGGAGAAATATTCGGAAATTTCTGTGAGAGGAAGTGAGCTTACTGTCAGTGGAGGCATTCAAGCAGAAACTGCTCGTTGGCCACATAGGAGAGGTATCAGTAGTGGTAAGGCTGCCGGCACACACTCATCCACCGTGCACCAGCCTGGGAACTCAGCTCTGTACTAGACAAGGCTCTGGCTGGAGGCAGAAGTAAACAAAAAGATGAGATGGTTTCAGATGGTGCCTCAGGAACTGGGGTAAGGGATGGACACAGGCCTGCTCACTCTCATTTTCTCATGGCAGGGGTAACCACTGTGCCCCCTACTGACCTGATTTTCTTGTCCCCCCACAGGACCCCCTGACCCCCAAACAGACTCCACTGATGAGGAGGAGGACTATGATGACATCGGAGCAGCCTAGCCTGGGTCCCCGAGGCTCCTGGGTGGCCCCTCCCTCTGCTCTCCTGTTCTAGCCCCTAGCAGAGGTGGAAGGGTGGGCATTCTCTCAGCCCCTCATCCTCCACTCATCAATTAACCCACAGGAGCCTGGAACGGAAGGCAAGGCCAGTGGTGTGAGAGCTGAGTCCTGGGTTGAACAAACAGGGTCTGGCCACTTCTTGGTAGTGGTGGACGGTCATGCTGGGTAACCCTGAGGCCTTATCTCACTCCGTGTCAGGTACTTTGATCCTAAGCCTCAAGAAGCTGCTGAAGGGGCTGAGTAGCCCACCCACTGCTGAAATACAGGCCCTGGGCCAGGGGCTGCCATTATCACCCAGGAAGTCAGGGATGTCTCAATACAACCTGGGGCCTCAGTCAGAGTAGCAGCCACTTTAGCATGGGCATGGCCTCCCTGGGCACTGTCACCAAAGAGTAACCATGGCAAATACATGCTTGCTTCCAGAGGTCTCTGAGTCCACCACAGGCACTGGCTGGACTCCTCTCTCTATCTCTGGACAACTGAACATTATTCTAATGCCTTGGGCTTTATAGGAGGATCCCTGCCCTGCCTGAGTCAGGGGATCCACAGCCCAGTTGGGACAAGAATGCAGGGATCTGTTCTGGAGGGCTAGAGGGCACCAAAATCTCCGAGTCCCCACAGATCCCCTTGGGTTGACAGGAACACTTTGGGTGAGTGTGGTTATTGCAGCCAAGACTTTAAACAGGTCCTCCTCACAGCGTCAGAGAACTGGAGGGTCCCAGCCAGGCTACAGTGGCCTATCCTGAGTTCCAGAGATTAAACAATTACTGAGTGAAAACTAGGCGTGTCTTGACAATTCTTTAAACTCGGTGCTATATGTGTTTGTGTGTGTGTATGTACGTGCACACATGTGACAACATACATTTCCTCAGGGGTAGAGGAGCCCAAGTTCTTATCATGGAATGTTCTGGAGGATCCAGTAAGAATAAGGAATTGACACCATGCACAAGTACATCTGCACTCTGGCCACCCATGTTCAGTCCCAAGGGACATCTGGACACACACACACACACACACACACACACACACACACACACACACACATACCTTAAAGTTGTTCCCCAATGAATAAGAGATGGCATCGTGAGGTTGGCTGGGGATCTGGGCGTGCTTCATCTCCCCCAACCCCACCACCTTAGGAGATGACCCCAGTGCTCCAGTGCCATAAAATACTCTCAAGGGGGAGTGGCTTGAGAGCAGCCACCTTCCCTTAACACAGTTGATAGGAGCCCAGTTGCATGCACTGTGCCAGGGATCCAGGCTAGAGGTGGACAAAGTGGAAACAGCTCTGATCCATTTGGGCAGAACTGTCAGGGCTGCTGTCCACCGTGGTCCAGCACTCTGGCCAATACAGGGAAGGGAGATCCAGGCTCTCCTAAAGGATGGGCTGCAGATGGGAGCTGCCCACTGTTCCCAGGTCAGTGGGCCAGACTAGCTCTCCCACAGGAGGCTGCCCAAGGGCCTTCCTGCTATGCTGCCTGGCCGGGATTGTGTCCAAACTGGTCGACTTCAAACCTGACTCCAGCCATAACCCAGCAGAGTCCAGCCTTCCTCCGGGACTGGGAGCTGGGCCTGCTCTCCCCGCTGTCCCTGCTATATCAGCCACAGTCTTTCCTGGGGCAACCGTCCCAGGATGTGGTTGCCTGTGATGCGGTACCTCCCAGTCAAGACTCCCCACAACTGTTGGGGGGATTCCTAGGGGAGGAGCCACAGCTGCTGCTGTGGGCAGGGCATCCTCCAGTCCTGAACCCCTGGGAAAGCTTTCTGTTCCACAGCCTGGATTCTACTCCCTGTGCTGTTCTGTAAATCCCTGTTCAGCCTCAGGCCAGCGCTCACCCTCTCTGGTCCTTTGCTAGCAGAAGTTTGACTGCTAGGCACCAGCCCTACTGTTCAATAGAAGAAACCGAGGGTGGGGACTGGTCTTTCTCTCAGTTCTATTTGCTTGGCACAGTGTGGCAAGGCCCTGGCTGAGACTAAGCGTGGTCTCCTGAGTGTGGTGAGGTCTATGTTAAAGGACATCTGTGTGTGCCAGGCCGGAATCATGTGCCTTTATGCAAACTTTACAGTTCCTTTACATCCTTGAGATGTCTGGAAGAGCCCCAGTGGATGGGGCAGGGGAGACAGAATGGGGGTGAGTGGAGATGAGGGGATAGGCCAGGAGGAATTTGAAAAATTATCTAGCTAGAACTGACGTAGATATATATACCCAGGAGGCTCCTTCTCTAACAGGCTGGTTGCTATGCTCTGAAGCCAGAAAGCTAACCTTCAGGGTACACCTGACAAAACCTATTCTCCATCCATGATGTTACCACTTCTGCAGATTCATGGAGACCTTCATGAGGGTCCTCAAGGTGGGCAGGGACACTGGGATGTGGCTGATCCTCAGGGATCCCTCTAGAATTGACCTTGAGCCTCTTGCCTGGCAAGACGGGTTAGGGTCTTCTCGGCTGGGAGGAGCACAGGAGCCCCTGGGTGAAGGGACCAGTTCAAAGTCATCTCAGTGGAAAGTTTGTCTCCTACCACATCCTTCAGCTGTTTACGGGGTGGTGGGGGCCTGGCATCCTGACATGAAAAGAGGCTCACCCCGCACCATCATGGAGGAAGGACCAAAATAGCAGCTAGGGGAGGGGGACAGGGTAAAAGAATGAATATCAGGGGCAAGGTGTATCCTGCAGCCTTGGGGAGTCCTGGCTCTGGCCCCAGGGTTTTCACTTCTTCCACGAGAACTACGAAGCCCAGGGAAGTCTTCCAAGTAGGTCAAGGTCACCTAGGTGGGACCACAGAGTCTGATTCAGCCCATAAGCTATTGCTATTGCCCAGGGCACAAAGGATGTGTAGAAGACTGGCTAGAGGGGCCAAGTGGGTTGGAGTCCCAGGGACTGTCAGAAGGTAGGTCTTCCTGGGTAAGGATTATGGATGACCCAGCCAACTCACCCTGGATACAGGTGGATGTCTCCCACCCAACCTAGGCTCACTTGCAAGCATACCTCCTATGTCTCTGGCAGTGCTCTCTGCAGCCTCAGCTTTCACATGCTGTATCATACAGTACAAGTTAGGAAAGAGAGCCAAGAACACCATGTTCCTCCACGGCCATAAAAACATCCTCTAGACAGCTGGGCTTCGGGTCAAGGAGATGTGGCTAAGCTCTAACGCAGCCCTGCAGTCTCCTTGACTGGGCGCAACAAGCATTCGCCTGGATTCCATCTCTCCCCAACCTCCATCCTTCCTCTGACCTTCATCTCTCCCCTAGCCTCTATCCCTTTCCTGGCCTCCATCCCTTCCTCCTTGACCTCCACTCCCTCACCTGGTTTCCATCCTTCCCCTTAACCTTCCTCTGCCCTCCAAGTATGGTACCTACTGTGCCTCTGAAAACAAGATCCTAAAATACCCACACTATAGTGCCCCTTAACCCCTAATCCTTGGTCACAACACAGTGACCCCCTTTGTGACATGACCCCAATGGTCTTTACTTTACTCTCCCAGACCTGTGGCCCCACCTCTGGCTAGAATCCTGACCCCTAAACTTGGCTCTATGTCTCCTGCCTTGGCCCTCATTCCTTTAACCCCTCTGTAGCTTGAAGCGGCAGGAGGGACCAGTTATAGACACACAGACATTCAACAGGGAGGCCTGTACCCGGCAGGACTATTGACCCTTCACCAAGAGCAAGTCAACTCTCTTGGGACCTAGGGCCAGCCTTGTACACACATGCGCGCGCGCGCACACACACACACACAGATACACATGATGGGAACAGCCAGTGCAGAGCCACTACAGCCAGGTTGCCCTGTTAATGGGAGCTGCAAAGGCTCTGGCAGTAGGGAGCTCCCTAGGGAGGATGACAGCAGTGGCACTTGCTCTGGGCCCTGCCCTGTGAAGACCCTGAGTGACTTTGCCATTGATTCAAAGCACGTCCTTGGCCCATTTTCCCTGTGTGTCTTCAAGATTTTATCTGTGAACTGAACTGCTTGTTGTTCCTCTGGCCCCCTTACTAGATTTTCCTTAAATTCATTTTGTAGAAAAAGAAAATAAAAATAAGTTTATTTTCAATGAGATCTTTGACATTTTATGAAGCATCTGACATGTGTTTTTTTTTTTTTTTTTTTTTTTTTTTTTTTTTTTTTTTTTTTTTGTTTTTTCGAGACAGGGTTTCTCTGTGTAGCCATGGCTGTCTGGGAACTCACTCTGTAGACCAGGCTGGCCTCGAACTCAGAAACCCACCTGCCTCTGCCTCCTGAGTGTTGGGATTAAAGGTGTGCGCCACCACACCCAGCCCTACATGTGTTTCTTAAAAAGACAAAATCCAAAGACTTAGGGCCTGCTTCCTATCAGAGGAGCCTGAGAGAGCAGCCATGGCACTAGGGTTTTCTTTTACTAAGAAGGCATTGATGGACAGGCACAAACAGGGTGAGGGCTACAGGTCGAGTAACAGGGTGCACTCAGGGTCAAGTTTCACGCTCTGAACGTATGCTGGAGTCTGTAAAGAAGTAGTGTTGTGTTTAGGAAACACACCAGTCATCCCAACACTCAGGAGGCTGAGGCAGGAGGATGAGAGGTTCAAGATCATACTTAACCATATAGTGAGTTCAAGGCCAGTCTGTGTAGCAGGAGACCTGACTCCAAAAAAACAGCAGACAAGCAAACTCGCAGGCATTGCTTTCCCACTAGAGTCCGGCCCAGTAGCTGTGGGTTCTAGAACTTCATTTCAGGAGCACTTGGCATGTGTGGAGTCCAGGCACCTAGAAGATAGGGACTGTGTCCTTGGGAAAGTCACCCTGTAAGCATCCTTGGTGTGGAACTGTCTCCAGCAGAACTGGCCTCTTTGAATCCCACATTCCTGGGGTCCCAGAAGTTCAGGGCGTCGACCTCAGGGCTAGATGCAGAGCAGAGGAGGAAGCAAGAAAACCATCAGCTCGGGGGACAAGGGGGGCAGTCCCAACCTCCTCTCACACACATACCACCCAAGGAAACTGAGCTTCGAGAGTCTGCCCTGACTCGTGGCTCCAGCTGGCTCCGCTCCCTTCTGGCTGCCAGCGCAGCTTTCTCACCATCTGCCTCAGGCCTTATTTCCCTTTAAGACAACTTTTATTTTAAATTATTTTAAGACTTTCATAGATGGCACAGAAAATTTCCCTACTCCCTGGGCTCACGTTCCTGTTATGAACCACTTGCGCAAGCAACATGAATTTATCACAATTAGAGTAGCAGCCAGGCGTGGCAGGACAAGCCTGTAGTCCCAGCACTAGAGAGCTGAGGAGGGGGATGGAGACGCCAAGGCCATAGCAACCAGACTGATCTGCTTTTCCAATCCTTCACCAAGAGTCAGGGTCCAAAACCTAGGGATGACCGGCATCGTCAACCTGTGCCGATGGCACACACAGTCAGTCACCGAGACAGATGTTGACCTGTGTGCCTGCCTGAAGCTGCTTCCGTCAGCTTTCTCCACTGTGAAGCTACAGTTTACCAGTTCTGTTTGCTTTTTTGGGGGGTGGGGGGTGGGGGGATTGGAGTGGAAGTGAGAGGAGAGAAGGGAAGGTAAGCTTGGATCAGAAGGTAAAGTAAATAAATTAATGAAGGAAGGAAAAGAGATATTTATGAGATACTAAGTGTACAGTCTGGACTTAGGAGATTTCCCCCATTACAGCAGAGTCCCCTGTGAAGGCGAGGCAGGCTGACGCCCTGCTCCACAGTGGCTGCTCCTGAATTACCCACATCTGCAGGTGAAAGGCCTTTGGCCTGCCACCCACCACCTCCTTCCTAACTGCCCTTGTAGAACACAGCTCTACAAGGAGATACCAATGGAGACACAAAGGTGCTAATTCTGGTGGTCAGAGCAGAGAAACCCCACTGATGACCAAACTTATCGAAAGTTGAGCATGAGCCAGTAGCCAGCTCAGAAAAATGTCCTCACACAGCCCTGAGGCACCCACAGGGAAGGGGTGAGATAGAGAACTAGACTATAGCCTCCATGTGGGGCTGCCCAGGGCCGTCTGGCCCACGCAACCTCCAAGGCATCCACCCCACTGTGTGTGCAGCCAGGGAAGGCCTTAGGTTAATTGTCTCTCTTTGTTTAAGAAGCAGGCTTGTTTCTTCCTTTGACATGCCTTTCTATAAATAGGCTACCCATCTTCTACCTGAACATCTGTGTCCCACAAAGGGTTTTCAAACGTCACAGATGAGTGTCACGACCTTCCTTCATCCCTGCCCCAAATTAAAACAAGAGCCCTATGTCACCATCCCCCTGCCCCATCCCCTCCCTGCCCACTTCTTAATTTGAAGCTCCCTGACATCACCCTTGGGTGTCCTTCTCCATGCTATAGGCACTCAGGCCCCGCCAGAGCTCTGAGTAACACATCTGAACAGGAAGGTCCCCAAGTTCATCACTTTTTAATTAAGCAAGATGAACTAGTTAAAAGTAATTAGAAGTGGGGCTTCAAAGGAGCAGAGTGAGACACATAAGCTGCTATCCCCAAAGCAGAGAGAAACGGGGGAGAACAGGTTCTCACTGTGTGGCCCAGGCTAACTCTGACTCATGACCTTCCTGTCTCTGCCTACAAAGTTCTGGGATGGTAAGCCTGCACTACCATGGCCAGCTGAGAAGGGGTTTTTGTACCAAACTCAAACAGAACAGAAGCCAAAGCCACCCCTCTGCTCCCACATTCTTTACAGTCTTCATTGAGTTTGCAAATATGTCACCTGTTCATGTTCAAGGGCGCCTTGTTCTTCCGTCCTCTCACTTGCTGGTGTAACACCCCTCAGTGACAGTCATAGTTATTAGCCCCAGGAAGACTCAAACCCAGCGCAGACTGAGTCTGAGACTTCCTCTCTCACCACTGTCAGCCTCTCTTCGCGCTCAGGCACCAAGGGTGTGGCAAGACAATGAACCCCTCTAATACACCCATTCAAGGACATCTGATTTCCCTCCACCAGGACAGTGCCCACACAAAACCCAGAAAGCAAAGCTTTATGTGTCTGCAACAGTTTTATCAACACCATCTTAGCAGCCACCCCCTCTCCAGGATCTGGATCTATAGATGCAGTGCAGTGCACCTCTGGTCTGAGAGGCTTCCTTGGGGGAGGGGAGTTACAAAGGGACCTTTGGCGACATCTTAAGCACTCAAGGGGAGAGTGCTCATTGGTCCATAACCCTAGTGGCCCAGCCCTCACTTCCAGGAGTGACTGAGGGACAGAGCTGCCATAGGGGCTTCAGAACTACCAGACCCACTTCACCTCGGCATCAACAGAAACCGTTACCAAGAGGCCCAGCCAGCAGAGATGCAGTGTCCTAAGGACAGGCCTTCCAACACATCACCCTCTCCTCTCTCTAGAGGAGCGGCTGAGGCCCAAGGTTTGCTGACAAATTCCAGGACTTTGCCCAGCTTTGGAGACGAAGTCACTGATGCTGAGAGAGTCTCACGGGCCATAGCTGAGGCATGAGTCCATAGTATAGATTTTTCCTTCTCTAAGGCCTCCAACTGGCAATGCAGAGGCCAATCAATCTCTAGATGAGCTTTTGTCTTGCAATGCTGAAGGTGAACCCATGCCCCACACACGCCCAGGAAGCGCCCTGCCACTGAGCTATAAGCTCAGCCTTTCCTTCATTTTTAAAATTTTATGTTTTTGGAGTCAGAGTCTCATTAAGTTGCCCCACGGAGTGGGTTGACCACGGAGTGGGTGGCAGACATATGTGCCAGTCCTCAAGTCTTGTACCAGGGTGGGGCTGGCAGGGTATAGCGCCCTTCCAGTTTGCTGTGTCTGGCTTCCCTGAGGCTGCTACAGGTCCAGGAAGTTTGTAACCTGGGAAGGGACCACGGAAGGCATCCAGGGACACTGTGGGGTGTTTGTAAGTGAACACAGGGACTCATACAAACTTTCATCTGTCGGCTACAAACACTGAAACCGAAGGTTCTGGGAAGAGCTCCTTCCCAAAATGTCCACAGCCAACTCCAGTGCCCCCTGAGGGGCCATTAGTCCCTGGTCCGTCTTCAGTAAGAGAGGCCTGCCTTCTCTAGAGTCAGTTTAAAAGATGGCTTCTCCGGGGAGATGCTGGTCATGCATACCTGAGCACGTCTCAGAGTGCTTTCTTAGAGTTCTTAAACTCTTAGAACTGAAACAAAGCCCAGAGACTATGTTATCCAAACAACGCACTTTTGCAGGTTTGGCTATCGGTCAGGAGCCAGGCGAGGGGACTAGTAAATACCTTAGGACTTGATGGCAACAGTCACGGGTAGAAGTCAACTCTGCAGCTGTACCATAAAAAGCCAGGTCCGAGCTCCATGCACTAACACTTGTGCCTACCCAATTTATCTTAAAAAAAAAAAAAAAATGGGTTTTAAGTCACTGGGACCTGACCATCATCCCTGTTTCTTGTTTTCGCGCTGTGTGGAAGGTGGAAGGTGCTTCTGGAGGCCCCAAGACCCTGATCTCCAGCACCGACAGACAGTAAGTTGCACACAGGCCCCCACATTGTAAAGCTGTTTTCTGCAACATCTTGTCAAAGGCTCACTGAAGCAGGATGTGATTCATACCTCGTGTCCAATGTCATATTTTCAAGACTGAAATTTTAAAATAAAACTTACATCATTCTCTCAAAATAAACTCAGTGGGATAGAATTCTGATACCCAGAAAACTTACGTCACTCTTTTAAAATAACCGTAGTGGGACAGAACTCCGATACTAGCCCCTGCCCATCAGCCCCTGCCTCCTTAAACTCTTAATCCACTCAGCTTGGAGCCTTTTTCTCTTTCTTTCTTTTTAGGTTTGTGAGAGGCAGGTGGTGGTGGTGGGGGAGGTGTTGATAATTGTACAAAACAGAAAACATCCTAAAGTTCGGTGGGAAGGTGGGTTGATTGGGGTGGCACAGCCTCCATGAAACGCTCTGTGGGGAGTGAAAGACAGGGGGCCAGGCTTGATGTCTTGGGGAGAGCCCAGCACACTATCAAGCTAAAAAATGAGGTAAGTGAAGCATGAATAGGGAAATTGTGCATTCTCTCTCTCTCTCTCTCTCTCTCTCTCTCTCTCTCTCTCTCTCTCTCTCTTTATCTATCTATCTCGCGCGCGCGCGCGCGCGCACACACACACACACACACACACACACACAGCCACCTCCAGGACTGACATGGGCACAGAACCTGTATAGATTGCTTCACTCACCCTCTGCTCTCTGGCTGCATTTCATGCTCTATAGCCATCTTAATTATGTAGTTGGCCCTACATGGGAAAACCTTAAAAAAAAAATTAAAAACCAACTTGGCTGACATATAACGTAATTGCAATAAAATGCACCCACTTTAAGTGACAGTTAGGGGACCAGGCAGATGGTTCATTGGTCATGAGCACCTTCTGTTCTTCCAGAGGATCTGAGTGACAGTCTCCATGTAACTCTGCCTTCAAAGGACCCAACACCCTCTTCTAGTCTGTAGGATGAGATTTCATTGCTCTCAGGCAAACTCCTTCATTTGCTGGTGCTCTATATAGATGTGTGTTCACTGCATAAGAAACTGCCAGTCCTAGGGAGGGCCTACTATCACTGTCTTGCTAAATGGATCCCCTGTCAACCTGCCTTCTAAACACTTAATGTTTACATGCACAGATTAGTGCTGCCCTCGACCCTGGCCAGAGAAGCTTCTCTCTGCAGTGGGCAGCAGCCAAGGCACATTAGATATCAAATCCCTCCCTGGAG
Organism: Mus pahari; assembly: GCF_900095145.1. Taxonomy (NCBI): domain Eukaryota; kingdom Metazoa; phylum Chordata; class Mammalia; order Rodentia; family Muridae; genus Mus; species Mus pahari. The sequence goes on along the minus strand of NC_034590.1, from coordinate 122,658,828 downwards.
ATTCAGGGACCATTGCCAAAGAGGGATGGAAAGAATCTAAGAGCAGAAGGATGGGGAGGACAATGCTATGGCACGATGCCTTCTGGACATGACATGACCATTGCACACCCGAATCCTTTGCAGCTACAGGTACCTGCTTAAGATAGAGCCAAGAAAATGACTCAGCATTCCAACAGGATGTGAACAGGGGAGGGTGTGGGTGACATGCTGGGGGGTCCCTGGGGGTGGGTGGGATGGGGGAATCTGAGGATGGATGAGATCAAGATATATCGAATAGATGACGTTGTTAAAACATAAAATATTTTCTATTTTTAAAAACAATTTTAAAAATCAAAAAGCAAACGAACAAAAAAGGCATAGAGGAAAAATAATTACACGACCAACTCAGTTTTGTGTCTACATTTTTCTGTTATCAAAAGTAAATAGATTTTTCTCTTTGGTTACAATGTACCTTTCTGTGATTAAGGTAGAAAAAAGAAAATAAACTACCGAAGCTTTCCCAGAGTAGGAGCACATCACAAGGTCAGCTACTTGTTTGACATGGTTTTTTGTTTGTTTTGGCTTGTTTGTTATTTTTGGTTTTGTTTGCAGCGGAATATCCAAAGTCTAGAAACAGAAGGTTAAACAGTGACTGTTATTGCAATCCCCCTGCCCCTAAATGAACACTTGCAATCATTGCTTATACCTTAGAGCCACTTCACCTAAGAAAGTGCATAGAGGTTGAAGGAAGATACGGATGTAATGACCTTTTATAGGTTTTATGTAGACCAGGCTTGCTTCAAACCTACAGAGATCTGCTTGTCTCTACCTCCCGAGTGCTCAGTTTAAACGCTTGTGCCGCTACACCTGTCTATATGGTTTTTACCTCTCATAGATACAAGCTACTGTTCTTTGAGATATATATATATATATATATATATATATATATATATATATATATATATATATATATAATTAAGACTGAAAAGAATAAAATTAGGGCTCCAGTTCTTAATCATCGTAATGCGACTTTCCCCCGAGTCGTTTGCCAGGTGTTTGTGCGTTTAATGAGATGTAATGTGCTTTTTAATGTGATATAATCAGTTTCTAAAGCACCCTCCTTATTTTCAGGCGCAGGACCCGTCATGAATTTAAGAATTAAGTACAAAGCATAAGAGGGACCGGGCATAAAGCTCAATAGGTAGACCACTGCCTGGCATGCTGGAATCCCTGGCTCCATCCCCGGCACCACATAGACCACATGGTGGTGTGTGCAGTAAATCCAGCACCCTGCTGCTGGAGGCAGGAGGATCAAAGCATCCTTAGTTGTGTAGCAACTTTGAGAACAACCAAGGCTTCTTCAGATCTTGTCTAAAAACAAAAAAATTAAAGAACTGTAAAGACAGGGGATGGGGGGGGGGGTTTCAGAGAGGAAACCAGGAAAGGGGATAACATTTGAAATGTAAATAAAGAAAATATCTAAGAGAAAAAAAAGAATTATAAAGACAGAAATAAGAGGTTCCTTCCCAAGGCTAACAACCCACAGTTTACCTGTTCCAAAATGCCTTGAACGGGTTCAGTCCTTCACATTCATACACGCTACAACATGAGCACTGAGGGCTTTAGACACATACAATCGCGAAAAAATTTAAAGTTTTTATGTGTTTATTAACAAGTAATTATTTATCTTATGGCTGTGGCAGGCATGCATTGCCTTGGTGCACACAGCGGAGGTCAGAGGACAGCTTGTGGAAGTTGCTTCTCTTCCCTGTATGAGTCCTGCCTCTGCTTCCCAAGGGCATTAAATAAAATTAGAGGTATTAACTAAAGAAATTAAAGAAATGTGCTACTCTGCTTGCTGTTCTTAAAAAAGAAAAAAAAATGAAGCAATTTTAGAGAGAAAAAATATTTTTTACTACTGAGTAAATTTTTGGTTATTTTGTTTATATAGATGTGTGTGTGTGTGTGTGTATGTGTGTGTGTGTGTATTTAACATGTCCAATAAGCATATATATTCATATGCTTATTGAACATTTTAAATATTTTTTTTTAAAAAAACTGCTTATGTTCTCATCTGCCCCTGAGGCTCTTATCTTTTAAGTATTCAGGTGTTTTTGTGTCCCCGCCGTGTATAGCGGTGCCTCAGCCCGTCAACACTCAGCAAAGGTTAAAAGAGCCCATCCTTTTTCCTATTGTTCTTGCTTATCAGACGCCTCAGACGTTTGCTCACATTGCTCTGTGGTTTATAGAATTTACAGATCTCTCTCTATTTTTCATTTGGAGCTTGCCTCACTATTTATCCTTAAATCAGATAAGCACCTCTTAGACCACCACAGTCCTGACGATGGAGCCCAGAACATCATGCATGCCAGGCAAGCTCCCCACCACTGGCTGCACCCAGCCCCAGCCCTGCAACCTGTGGTGGAAGTTCCTTTCCAGCACTCCTGGTTTTTAAGAGTATCTTAGAGTCACTCAGGGTGCTGAGGCAGGAGGTTCCTGTGTTTATGTCTGTCTTCGGCTACATAGGAATACCAACTCAGAAAAAAAAAACAAAAAACCATTGTTGGTAAAGTTTGCCAATGTATCCTTTGGTTAACTTTGAGAAGATTTAAAATGCACCATCAATGCCACCATCACCATCTACAAAAGCTATCTGCGTTAAGGAAGGCTGCTTTTGACCTATGGGTCTTGAGGTCCAGCATCCAGGGTATTTTCATTCACCCCACGCCTCCTCTCTAGTCCCTGAGTCTTTACTGGAGTGACTGGAGGTTTTGAAGCTCACATTTCTCAACATTTGTCATATCCATAGTTGGTCGGTCGGTCAGTCAGTCAGTCAGTCACTTTGCCTCTCCCTCCTCTCCCTCCCCCCCCCCCGTGTGTGTGTGTGTGTGTGAAGATACATTGGGTCCCCTAAAACAAGAGTTATAGACAGTTGTGAGCAGCTGTGTGTCTGCTGCGAACTGAACCTAGGTCCTCTGCAAGAGTAGTAAGCTAGTCTTAACTGCTGAGCCACTCCTTCAGCTGTTGCTTTCTTTTTGTTTTGTTTTGTTTTGTTTCGTTTTTTGAGCTGGGCTCTGGTCTAGCTTAGGCTAACCTTAACTTCAATATGTAGCTGAGGATAACCTTGATCTCCTGATCCTCCTGGCTCTGTCTCCCGAGTGCTGGGATTACAAGCATGCACTACCACACCTGTCTTTGAGGTCTGGGAATAGAACCCAGTTTTCATGCATGCTAGGCAAACAGAGGACCAACTCATCTACACCCAGCCCAATTAGTGAAGATGCTAAAAAAAAAAAAAATCAGTCCCCTAGACGATGAACTTGGATGACACAGGCACATCTCATACAGGCAGTTGGAAGGTAAGGAAGAGACTATCCTTTGAAGTGGCTGGAACGTGCATACTGAGGGCTTTAAATTCGAGCTCATATTGCTTTGTGATTTCAAATTGCAAGGTCTGTTTCTATTTTTCTTTGGGAGCCAAAAGTCGGCTTTACCTGGTGTGGTCTCACTGGGAGAATGACATTTAGAAACTGCTAAGAATCCAGGTGTCTACCATCTGCAAAAGCCATCCAGTACACCTGGTATGGAAAGCAGAGAGATTTTAGACAGCTTAGAAATTGCTCTCTTTTAAAACTCGGCAGGGTGGACAGCGTTGCCTGTGAGGCTCTCAATGTACAATTGGACGGGATCCTTCTTAAATTTTTAGGGTATCTTAATTGTACAAAGTGTAGGTTTGGTTTCCTAGTTTTTAAGAGTAAATTTCCAAGTTTCAGACCATGAACATGTTCCCTAGATACCTGTTTGTTCCTTTGCCTGCTTGCTTGTCTATTTGGGAGACATCTCTCATTATTTAGACTCATCTGGCCTCAAACTTGCAGCCAATTTTGCCTCTGCCCGAGGAACGCTGGGATTGTGGGTTTAAGCCATCAAACCCAGCCTTCCTAGATTATTTTTATAACCTATCTTACATGAGTCAATGAACAGTTTTTTTAAAAAATGAATTTAAGGTCTGGAGAGATGCTCAGTGATTAAGAGTACCAGCTGCTCTTGCAGAGAACTTGAGCCCCGGTACCCACATGGCAGCTCACAAACACCTTCTACTCCAGGGGATTCAGTTCCTGCTTCTGGCCTCTTTGGGCACCAGACACATATGTGGCAAAGATACATACATGCAAGCAAAAATCCAGACACATAAAGTAAACATTAAAAATTTAAAAACAGGAGTTAACAAATTAAATGAATGTAACTTGTAACACATGCAGGCTCGACCAAAAGAAAAAAGTTAAAATCTTTAACACTGCATTATAAGAGAGAAGGCAAAAATTATCTAGAACCTACCTTGAACATTGACAGGTAGATGTCTGTATACTGCTTGTGGACGTTGTACATCGTGGTGCGCACTAGGCTCCGCACCACGATGTACAACGTCCACAAGCTTATTTATTTATTTATTTATTATATGTAAGTACACTGTAGCTGTCTTCAGACACTCCAGAAGAGGGCATCAGATCTTGTTACAGATGGTTATGAGCCACCATGTGGTTGCTGGGATTTGAACTCCAGACCTTCAGAAGAGCAGTCGGGTGCTCTTACCCACTCAGCCATCTCACCAGCCCCCAATAACTTCTAATTTAATGATCTGCACTAAAGCATTTCCATCTTGCATGGCTGTGCCATTATTTACTGAAGTACCTTTTCTCTGATGTCCATCCATATTTTAAAGTACTTCCCTTGGTCACAGACACACCAGTAACTGGCCTCGGCTGAGCCAGTGTCTGCTTTATCATCTTATCCAGTTAATTCCCTACCCCCACTGGAGCCTGGACCAGGGACAGGCAGTGGGTATTGCAGTACAAAGCAGGGCTTGTGTAACTGGGAGTAAACTATGCAGCCAAGGATCTCCTTTATCTGTAAACCTGTGCTGTGCCAGCCCTCTGGTTTAAATGGTTCTCCATCTGCAGCGTGCCTAGATGTTTTCCACTGCCATGTTGTGTTCCAAACAACTCAGGGTGAAGCCCTGTGTTCAGAAGCACAGTTGTGCCACCCCTGCCATACACACACACACACACACACACACACACACACACATACACACATACAGAGAGAGATAGAGACAGAGACAGAGGCAGAGAGACAGAAACTCACAGAGAGATAGAGAAACAAAGAGAGTGAGACGAGACAGGGGTAGGGAGAGAATGCATTAAGCTCTGAGTTGGCTCTGGAGTGCCTCTGTCCACACCCTACCTGCTGTCAACACTGTGCCCCCATCCCCATCAGTGTTCAGAACACAGGCTTCTTAGCAAAGACCTTCTGGTCTGAAGAGCAACACGAGAGGGAGATTCAATGCTGGGTGTATGGCTCGGTGGATAAAGAGCTTGCTGTGCAATTTTGAGGACCAGCATTCTGAAAGCCAGGCATGGCAATGCAAGTCTTTCACCCTAGCATGGGCAGATCCCAAGGGCTTGCTAGCCAGCCAGGCTAATTGACATGGTGAGCTCCAGATTCAGGGAGAGACCCTGTCTCCAAAAGCAAGGTGAAGAGTGAGAGCAGTAGAGGAAGGCACTCAACATCGACCCCCAGCCTCCACACATGTAACTCACGGGTACCACACCTATACACGCCTACATACACACATTAGTGCAAATGCACACATGGTAATAATAAATAAAACAGAAGATTTTAAATTAAAGGGAGATCTAATCTGCTGCAAAAGTCCCTGCAATGACACCGGCTACATCTATCGGTCCCTGCAATGACACCGGCTACATCTATCGGTCCCTGCAATGACACCGGCTACATCTATCGGTCCCTGCAATGACACCGGCTACATCTATTGGTTCCTGCAATGACACTGGCTACATCTATCAGTCCCTGCAATGACACTGGCTACATCTATCAGTCCCTGCGATGACATCGGCTACATCTATCAGTCCCTGCGATGACACCGGCTACATCTATCAGTCCACATGTATCTGTGGCTTTCATGTGACTGTGCTTTGGGGTAGACATCCAGAGAAGGAGATTTTCTAAGGACAAGCTCCATGAAACTTGCTGTTTATTGCTCATGGAGATATTGAGACCATCTTTCAGGACAGCAGAGAGGGGTCACCTCTTTGCTTTGTCCACAAGGAAGCTCAGAAGCAAACCGTGCTCAATCACTTACCAAGTGAGTGGACCTTTTTGTTTGACGAATTACAGATAGCTTTCCCATCAAATCCATCTCATTTTATACCCTGCACTCTTATCATCCAGTTAATTTCTGGTTATTTTTCCACCGTTTTCAACTTCTGCACTACTAATTCACACCCATGATGGGAGGAGAGGGGGACAGGAAACTGCTTTCTTCAATCATTGCACATTTTTTGGGGTGTGTGTGTGTGTGTGTGTGTGTGTGTGTGTGTGTTTGTGTTTGTGTATAGGTGGAGACCAGAAGACAACTCGGTGTCATCTTTAGAAGGCTGACCACTTTCTTTGGAGCAGGATCTCTCAGTGGCCCAGAGCTCCCTATTTAAACTCCCTAGTCAGCCAGTGAGCCCAAGCCTGTCTCCACTTCCACAGCACTGGGATTATAAGCACTGACCACCATGCCTGGCATTTTGACCATCATGCCTGGCATTTTGACCTGGGTTCTGGGCATCAAACTCAGTTCCTCCTATTTGTAAAGCAAATGCTTTATAACTGGGCTATCCCTCCACTACCCCCATTGTAGATTCCTACCCACTAAAACCACCCTGTCTATCTTCTCCTGGCAGGTTAAGGCAACAAAGTCCGTGTATGATAGGATCATCGATAAGCTTATGTCTGTGAACCCAGAACTTTGCATTCATGGCCTACAGGAGTCTAAGGACACAGAAAGGATGCTCATATAAGGTGCACACCCCATGGAAGGATGCTCATATAAGGTACACACCCCACTATGGAGCACAGACAGCACCTTCCTCCTGGTCTCAAACATCTGTGCCTGGCCTCTGTGCCCATCCCAGCACCTCTAGAGTCCCACCTCTACTACCAAACCCTCCTGTCCTGCGCATCCACAGCTATGGAAGGACATCCTTCCTCCACTCAATCCCTCCATCATCCTTTCAGCACAGTTCTGCACCATCCCACTCCCTACCTCTGGGTCCCTCATGAATGCTGGCTCTTGAAATGCTAGTCTGGTTTCAAGAGAGATCACAGTCAATTTCCTGCTTGGCTGCATGCAGCCTTTCCTGCTTAACAAATGTTCAGATAAAGCTGTAGAGCTGGTTGGGACCAGGATCAAAGCTAAATCCCCCCACACTGTGTTATTTCTCACGAGTCCACATTCAGATCAGCCCCAACACCTAGCCCAGCACCACCAAGCAATGGCTCTAAAGAAATAAATGCAGGTATCTCATGGCAATGTTTACTGCACATGCCCTTGTTATCTGGAGAAAGGATTTGGTCTCCCTCTCTGTTATCTGGTGAAGTGGCAAGGACCACCATGTCCACCAGTGCCTACAAGTGTTTACTTTTCTTCTCTTTGTTTCCACATCTCCTTGGGTGGCTGTGATTCCGTGGTGCCAAGGGGTGTCGGTCACAAAAGAATACCAGGTATGGATGATGGTATGATTATAGAGATACTGTGATAGTACCCAGACTGAATGGGACTCAGCCAGCGCTGACAGACGGTGCCGCCTGGCTGTATCAATTTGTCTAAGTTTCCAGAGCCCTTCATGTCTGTTGTTCACACGCTGTCAGTGCTGAACTGTCTTCTTTGTACAGACACCACAGTTTCACTATGGAGAGAGAAGAGGCTTCACCTTCCTTTCTGTTTTATTTTGTAGAGAAACGTTGCTTTACGGTGATAGAATGTTGCCTTAGCTTGTTTTTATTTTTTTTATTTTTTTGTTTTTTTTTTTTCCTTTCTCTCTTTCCTTTTTTTAAGAATGAATTGGCTTACTGAGACTATACCTCCCATGCCTCTAAGTTTTGTTCCCTCTTATTTCTTTTGTGTGTATGTACCAGTGTGTGGAGTGGGGAGGTATATCATGTTGTGCATGTGGAGGTCAGAGGACAGCTTAGAGCCAGTTCTACCATGTGGATCCTGGGAATTAAACTCAGGTCATCAGCCTTGGAAGTTAGTACTTTTACTTGTCTTACTGAGCTTTCTGTAAAAGATGAGAAAAAGAAAAAAGAAAGAAAGAAAAGAAACGAAGCATCAGAATCTGGAGGGAGAAGCCACCCACAGCCCTTCTTTGTCCCCCACAAAGGATTCTGATTCTGCTGCAACCTCGGCCCTCTCCCCATGTGGCCTCACTGGATTCTGCCTCCTGAAGGTGGCACTTTCCTGGGCTTTTCTGTAGTCTCCTGGCCTGTCGCTTCAACGGGGAGCTGCGGTTTGGTTTAGTTTGGTTTGGTTTGGTTTAGTTTGGTTTGGTTTGGTGTTTGAGACAGAGTTTCATGTGACCCAGACTGGCCTGGAACACATTATGTAACGGAGGAGAACCTTGCGCTTCTTTCTGATCAGCCTGCCTCTACCTCTGGTGTACAGGGATGACAGGGATGCACCACCACGCTTGGCTTAAGTGTTGTTAGGGACAGAATCCAGGTCTCTGTGTACTGGAGGCAAGCGCTCTACTTACAGACTACATCCCTGTCTCTCGGCCTGTTATTCTGAACGGCACTTTCGTCTGAGAGGCTTTTTGTTTGTTCCCTTTCTTGTAGATACTTCCTAAGTGACACATTAGTCTTTATCCAAGAGATAATAAGCCTGCTGTGAGCATTTTTTTTGAGCATTTTAAACCCATACTTTTATTCTAAATTGAGTCCTTTCAGTTAGTGCATTTAAAGCAAGAAGTGTAATCATGTTTTTTTTCTGTTTTAAATATAATGTACAGTGGAAGCACCTCAGATATGCCTCCCCCATCATGTGCGTACATATGAGGACAGCTTTGAGCTGAAAACGACAGGCTCCCTACTCGTCCCTCTTCTGTCTTACAGCAGGGTGCAAACTTACCTTCATACAAGTGACACACAATTCTGTTTGGAAAGGTGTCCCTGCTCCCACAGGGAGAGAAGGGGACTCTGCATCTCTGGGAACTGACAATGCCAATCAATGAACAAGGCTCCAACTGGAATCTGCAGGGCTCACGCCTCTTCCCACATCTTTCCCACCATCAGCTACCCCTAGAGCTGCTCTATCGACTCCCTTCTCCTTAGAGAACTGTCCTGCGTGTTCTCTAAGCCCCCAGATCTTGTTCCTTCTGTGGTTTCTACGCCTTCCCATGAAGCCCCCACACATGAGAGGTATCATTTTTCTGATATTAATCTTTTTCTCTGCCCTACTCTTGGTCTCTGGCTGCTGAGTCTGAAAAGGTCAAGAGTAGGGGGGGATGGTATTTTGTTTTGTTTTTCCAAACAAAACAAAAGCCCTCCCTCCCCTGCATAGTCCTGGGTTGCCATCTTAGAAAATGGATAAACATTTGAACAAAACAATATAAATTACCTTTAAGCAACCTCTCTACTTTTGAGGCCAGAAATGCCCTAGTTCAGCATCATTTGTTCTAATTCCCCACTCTTCATGTTGGAAAGCAAAGTTATGTTCACAGAACAGTGTGATGAGTAGAGAAACTGAGTCATGGAGGTCAAATGGCTACTTCACCTCTAAGTCATATGTCCTTGGTGCATGACCTTGGTGTGACACTTAACCTTTCTCAGCCTTGCTTCCTCACCTTTAAGATGGAGGTGGGTGGAGGAGTTTGCTCCACAAGACTTTGCAAAGTCTCTGTAAAGTCAGGTACTGAATAAGCTGGAGATGGGGCCCAGTTGGTATCGTGTTTGTCTAGCAGGCTGGAGGCCCTGGGTTCTATCAGCATCACAAAGTGCAGATGTGGTGTCACATGACAGCAGATAAGCTCAGAAGTCTGAGGTTGCCCTCAGCTACATATAGAGTTAGGGGCCAGCCTGGGCTACCTGAGACCCTGCTTCACACAAATAAACAAAAGGCACAAGAAGGGCTGAGGACAGCACCAAGCCGTGGTCCGTGTCCAGTAAACAGAAGCAGAAACTTTCATTTTCATAAGTAAATCTTGGTAGCCACTGTTTTATGAATTAAAATTCTATTTGTATATTACATATTTAAGACTTTAAAGGCTAAGAATACAGATCTGTAAGTTACAAGCTGAGACCCATGAAAACCAGACTCCAGCAAACAATTCCAAGCCCATGGTCACACAGGCAGCCCTAGTTAAACTCAGCAAGGCACAACCAAAACAAAAAGATAAAAATTCAGAAAGGGAATTTTAGGGAGGAGGGGTCTTGACAGGGATGTGGGAGAGCTAAGAGATGGTGGGGTGAGTGGAGTCCGAATACATCATACACATATGTGAAATGGTCAAAAAATGATGAAACTTATTTTTTAAATGAATAAAACAGGACATAGCTGTGGTTACTATCTCACTCTCCATACAAAGCCGGCTAGTGGGATGTCATAGCCCCCGCGTGGTAGGTTTTCCCATTAAGCTGAATCATTTATTTTTAGCAGAGCCAATTGCTCGCTCAATGTCATAAAAGCACAGCCAGAACACGAGAGTCATTACATCCCCTTCTCTAGGTCCTCAAAAGCTATTTCCAATGCGGCTCCACTCAGCTTCATTAGCGAGACTGTAAAGTGTCTTCCTTGAGCATTTGGGCATTTGATTTATGAACACCAGCTAAAACGAAGGCTTTGCTTCCAGAGGGAACCAAACAGTGAGTGTCTCTTCTCCAAGGGCTTGAAAAGAATTATTTTCTTCTGGGCCCTGTGGGCACTGCTAGCGACCACTTCCGGGGCCTCAAAAGGAGTCAGAGAAATGGGGGTTTTTATGCCTCACAGGTCACAGGGAAACCACATTCCAGGACACTTCTATAGCTGACAAGACCTAGAACACACTCATGGGAAAGTACAGACACCAAACTTCAGTAGAGTGAAGGACCAGGGTCCCATAGATAAATGACAGAGCTGGGATGCCAGCAGATGCAGCCAACCCCATCTAATGCCCTCCCCAACCCCAAGGATCCCAAGGATGGATGAGAATCCAAAATCCTAGACAGTCGTCCTGAGGAAGCAAGCATGTAGGTCAAAGGCACAGTCACATTAATGGTTTAATTCCCATCTGCTCCGGTGGCTAGATACCATGCAGGGGGCAGCCTAGGCGGGTCTCTGTCCTTGACCCCCACCCCATCGTCCCATGACAAGCTTTCTAAACATCGTCAGGAGATGGAGATCTGTGTCTGTGTCATCAACTCCCATCCACATAAGTACAAGGAGCTGGGTGGTGCACCCTCACGGGACCCGAGCCACGACCCGAGCCCCCGAGGGCCAAGGACATAGGTGCTGCAGATATGGAAGGGGGATGTCCCAGGAGCCACTAACACAGAGCACTCTGAACAGCACAGGCTTGCTGACACTGTGGAAAGGGGAGCAGAGAACAGAAAGTTCGGGCTCTGGGCCCCATTGAGGCTCACTTCTGTCTTGTTCTTCACCCCAGGAGCTGTTTTAATTAACACACAAGACAGTAGAGTTCTGGAACTCCTAGCTCTTTCCTGGAGGAGCCAGGTCAAGTCCAAACCGACCCTCATTATCCTCCTTCCCACCGAAGAAAATTACCTCGCCTCTTGGGAGAGAGCAAACCACTATTCGATTTAAATTGATTTCCACAGTTGGCTGGCTGGCTGGCAGCAGTCCCCAGGCAGACAAGTTGGAGAGATGAGAGCAGACTTCCACAGACAAGGAGAAAGCATCTGAGTGGATTGTTGCTGGGAGGGGGGGAAAGGTGAGGGTGGGGGTGGGATTCGGCCTTTAGGAGACCACGGAGTGGGCTTGAAAAGGAGCACAGACACTTCAAGTCAAGTCAAAGGACTTTCAGGTGTAAATTGAGGCAGACAAAACCCTCAGCCAAAGAACCCTCTGGGCAAAATAAAAATACGTGAACATCCATCGACTAGGGAGTGGACATAATGTGAGGCATGTGATATGAAAGCTCTGAGCATCCCATGCACATAGTGCACACTGGTAACCATCCCAGCACTTCAGAGGTAGCAGCAGGAGGAGCTCCATAAAGAGTTCAGGGCTGGTCTGGGCTATATGAGACTATATGACTGTATATATATGTATATATATGTATATGAAGAAGCAAGGGGAGATGAGGTAAGAGGAGGGAATTGGGATGCATGGGGTGAGGCAGAGAAGAGAAGAGAAGAGAAGAGAAGAGAAGAGAAGGGAAGGGAAGGGAAGGGAAGGGAAGG
>NC_034590.1:122632473-122646463 GCF_900095145.1 Mus pahari | reverse complement strand
GAGAAGAGAAGAGAAGAGAAGAGAAGAGAAGAGAAGAGAAGAGAAGAGAAGAGAAGAGAAGAGAAGAGAAGAGAAGAGAAGAGAAGAGAAGAGAAGAGGTTGGTACCATAAGGACAGAATGGCAAGTGTGGCCTACGGGACATTAGATAGAGTCTAGAGAGCAAAGCACAGAGGAGCCCATGACATAGTGATGCATGTGAAGCATCCCTACAAAGAGCTGTAGCCATACAAGGTGAAACAGAAGTCACTTAGCAAAGCCACACAGGATGGGAGGGTGACCGACTCTAAGTAAGCCATACAAGTGTCAAGAAATTGGGTTGTACTGATGGGTTATGTAGTAGTCTTGAAAATTTGCTGAAAACAAAACAACAAAACACCACTTGATGGTCCAGCTAAATGAATCGTACAATGCAAGGTACCTGGGTAGAGCTGTTTTCCACCATGCACAGAAAAGGTGTTGCAATGAAGGGTTCAGAGCCTGCAGGAGAAAGGGTTCTGAGGATCAAGCTGCCCCTCTCCCGGAGCCAAGCTGGCTTCATTATGCACGAGGCTACAGCACAGAGGGAGCTCTGCCACACTGCCAGGCCCAGAATCCATCCTGGGCTGCAGCACTTGTTCAGCCAGCACTGAGGGCAAGTGACTTCTGCCTCTGGGACCCACAGCCTGCGACACTATAGTGTAGACGGCACCAACCTCACTCACTCTGTGGCTGAGATGAAGATGAAACGAGTGACCTTTAGCGCTGGCCTTGCCCATGGCCATGAGCTCTGCACACTACAGCCTCTGTTACCGCCTCTGTTACAGCTCCATCCCTGCAGGTCAGAACAGGCTGGTTGTCCAGGAGTATGTCCCATTCAGTGGTCTGTGCTCTGCAGCCCCTTGAACCTCAAACCAGACTTGGACATTTGTCCTGAACCTCGTCACACTCACTACCCAGGCCCAAGCTGGCTCTGCCCAAGGTTGGCTCTGCTCAATATGACTGCTTCTATCTTAAGCATCACCCATGATGTGAGGTTAGCCTTCAAGTCGCAGGTGGGTCCCAGACTGTACAAGGGTAGGTAAGGAAGGACCCCGGCTAAGGAAGAAACCACAGGTATAGCAATGCAGAGCCCCACCTGTCTAGCACAAAGAGACAGAAGACGATTTGTATTGTGCCTCAGGCCAAGGAAACTCATGCTCAGAGATGTAGCAACTTCTCCTTGGTGACCCAGCTCTAAATATAACAAAGCAGGAATCAAACCCCAGTTATTTCTGCAAAGGCCAAGTATCCGGCCCCAAAGGAGACGTGTTAAAGGAGAAAGTGGAGTAGAAAGAAAGAGCAAAGGAAGTTCTACTTACACACACACACACACACACACACACACACACACATGCACACGCACACGCACACGCACACGCACACACACACACACACACACACACACACACACACACACAGGCTATGAAAAACACCCAGATAATGCTAGACCAAGGGCATTAATGAAAATGAAGGATCTTGGCCCCACACCAGGAAAATTGATAAGATTCTTTGGCCTGGAAATATAGAGACTGCATCAAATTAAAGAATAAAATAAAATGTGCCTGAGTCAATCTAAAGAAGTTTAAGAACATCGCCCACAAATAATGAAGAAATATAGAAACACAAGTGGAAGGTTTGGAACCTAGATCAGTGGTAGAGTGCTTGTCTAGATTTGACCCCTAGTATCCAATAAAAGGAAAGGAGAAGGAAGGAAGGAAGGAAGGAAGGGAGGGAGGGAGGGAGGGAGGGAGGGAAGGAGGGAGGGCAAACTGAATTCAGAGTCAATCACTTTTTTGCCTGGATAATATATCATAAAAGACATGATGCCTGAATTTCCTGTGGTCCCAGGTGTGTGCAGGCGGGCCTGAGGTGGTCGGTCCCAAGTGTGTGCAGGTGGGCCTGAGGTGTTGATGTGCAGCCCCTTCCTGCTGCCTTTTCATAGGGTTCTATGCACGGAGCTCATGCAGAGTAGGAAACTGAGGGGGAAGCCAGGATGGTGATGCCCAATGGCTCTAGATCCCTACACCCAGCTGTGGGCCTTTAGCTATGGGCAGGATCACCTACACCCAGCTGTGGGCCTTTAGCTATGGGCAGGATCACCGTGGCTGGGCATCCTTAGGAACCTAAAGGTGCTTGGTTTTCCCCACACAGCCACCATCTCTGAAGCCCAGGCAGGGCAGAACAGAACATCCCTTGGCCAGCTGTTCATCACAGAGGCTTAACTTCTGGGTCTGAAATCTGCAAAGGCAGGGTTTTACTTGACTGTAGACCCTTCCCCCGCATCCTCTAGAAAAGCTGAGGTCCAAGGACAAACAACAAACAAACAAAACAAAAACCCAAAGGGCGTGGTTGCGCACACCTTTAATCCCAGCACTTGGGAGGCAGAGGCAGGCGGATTTCCGAGTTCGAGGCCAGCCTGGTCTACAGAGTGAGTTCCAGGACAGCCAGGACTACACAGAGAAACCCTGTCTCGAAAAAAAAAAAAAAAAAAAAACAAACAAAAAAACAAACCCAAAGAGCCAGACTGGAACTCAGCACTGTCACGTGGAACTACAGCTTGGCCACATCTGGGCTCTTGTCCTATCTTGGCTCATCTGGGAAGCACCCTGTCATGGCCTATCTTAGGAGAAGGGTTTGTCTCCTTCCTCTCCCCATTGCCCTGGCTACACCCCCACAGCCCTTGGGAAAACACCTAGGCCTGATCCCAGGCTTTCCCACAGCCTCCCTCCAGCCTCCCCCTCTACCAACTCAACTCCAAACACACCTCCTCATCGAAACAAGTTAAGTCACAAAGTTCCCCACCCCCGCCCCAAAGAGCCCCAACTGGCCAGGACACCACCCACCCTAGGCCCGAGTGTGTTAACTATATGCTGGCAGCATTCAGCCACTCTCACTTAGAATTGCTCAGGCCATGCCTTAGCATCAGGTCTAGCCAGGAGTGGAGCTGCTGCAAAGTGCCTGGAGAGGTTTAGAAGAAGGAACCTTCCCACAAAGGGCCTGAGGTTGCTTATCCATCTACATCTCTTGGTCTACCCTGTGGTAACAGTCTGTGATGGACCCAGGACACAAAGGAGTTAGTAATGACAGTGAGACAGTCAGTAGGAGTGAAGACTACTTAAGGTAAGCAGAGAAGGTGATGGCTCTCCTAACAGCGTACTGTTGGGTTCAGGTTGCTTAGGCTCTCTGGACCCCAGCTTCCTTGTATTCAAAATAAAGATATTGTAAGGATCTACTAAAGTGATCTGGGTGGTCAAGATCACTACCTAATGGTACACAGCTCAGATAAGGCAAAGGCTGTGCTGGTAAGCTGCCCTAAGGGCTGATCTTCTCTAGCTCCATGGTCCTTCTGACCTATAATCACACTGTTCCTGCAGGTCTTTCCCCACTATCCCAGAACATAAGTCGTAAAGTGAGGGATCAGGTCAAGGATTTTATCCAACCTAGCTGTGAGAGGAAGGCCAGGTTAACTCCAATTCATACTAGCTACATCACGCCTGCCTATCTGTCTATCTATCTACCTATCTATCTACCTACCTACCTACCTATCTACCTATCTGCCTATCTACCTACCTACCTATTTAGTGTATGGACATTAGGAAACAACTTGGGGGAGCTAGCTCTCTCTTATCACGTGAGTCTTGGGGGTTGAACTCAGATGTTCAGGTTTGGTTGTAAGCACCTTTACTGGCTGAGCCATCTTACTAGCCCCATACCATGTACCTATTAAACAAATGTTGAAGATGTATAGAATCTATACTGATGACTAGAATGCAAATTTGGGGCAAGTTTCAGATTCACCCCATTGCCAACCCCCAACTCCCACCAGAACTACTGAATAGCACTAACATTCCGTCAGAATCCCACCCAAAAAAGTCCCAGGTCATAAATATGTCAAGAGTCATGGAAAATGAGAAAATGGAAAAACAGAAAACAAAAGCAATCGCTCCCCCACCCCCACCCCACCCCCCACCTCCCAATCATTCCCAGAAAAGCTTTACAAGGCTTTGTTCCCACTGTGCAGCTTCCGGCAAGCTCCTGTTTGCGAAGCCAGTGAAAAACAGAACTCGTGCAATCTCCCTTTCGTACCCCCACTTGCTTGTTCTCTTATGACGATGGGTGTCTTAGCTGAGTTTCACAGCACCCTCAGAACGTGCCAGTGGGCTGGCTGAGACTCTCGGGGCTCTGTCTATCATCACATCTTGGTTGCGACCACAGAAAGATTCTGTCTTTTTTTAAATCCTCAGTTCAAAGGTGGGTGATTCGTCAGGGCTGAAAGGTTCCGGATCGCTACTGTATATGACCATAACATCACATAAGCCCCCACGGCTCAGCCTCCGACCTCATCGGGCGCAAAGAAAACTCCCAGGTACTTTACCAGACACTCAGAGTACCATCCTGTTTGGGACACAGTCATTTGGCACTCGAGTTTCTCTGCCCATAGCAACAGAGCTTTGAGCTTCTGGAAGGGAAAAATGCATCCAAGAAGGATGACACACCATGACTCACACCACCGAGAGAGCTGGGAGGAGGCGGGAACTAGATCGGTTTTATTCACACCTGACCCGAAACAAAGGTGGTCAGTGTAGGTCAGTGTCACTTCCTGCAGCTTTGCTTCCATGAGTGAGACAAGCGACTAGGAGGGATGGGTTGTCACACCACGTGGGTACGTACTAGCCTAACCTGTCCGGTTTCTTTGGTTTGGGTGCTAAAGACCAAATCCATATAGAAATAATGAGGGTGGTGACTCAATCCATAAAGTGCTAGACATGAAATGAGGATCTGAGTTCAATTCCCCAAGTCCGCATTTTATAAAAGACAAATGTGATGGCTGCACTTGTAATCCTGGAGCTGGGGTAGGGGAGGCAGGTGGATCGATGGCACCCAGTCTGGCTTAATGGATAAGTTTCTACTCAGTGAAAGACCCTGGCTAAAAACAAACAAAAAAAGTGGATGATACCAATGAAATGAAACAGGAGGTTGAACCCTGGTACAAACGCATACAAATAAATATAAATGTATACAATATAAATAATAAAATATAAATGATAAAAACCTTTAAGGAAGTATCAATCTCCCCCCTCCCTAGGAACTCGTTATAAATATCAGACTGTCCTCAAATTTGCTGTGTGACCAGCCTCAAAGTCATGATCCTCCTGCCTCGTCCTCCTGAGTGCCAGGATCCTAGGCGCATGCCAAGCTTCCAATAAGCACCTCTCTAACAGCGGTGTCTCTGGGCTCCCTAATTCAACCTAGTGAGGATCTATATCAAATTAAGTCAATGATCCACATGGAAGCTAAAGATGAGCCAAACACAGATCGAGCCTAGGCTCATGTGTGCAAGCTTCCAAGCCTCCACACTGCCTGGCTTTGCACAGGCCAGGGTTCACAGACAGGTTTCGATTCACACGCCAGATGAGATGATATTAACCACAGATGGTGGAGAGTTCAGATACAAGGCTAAGCATATCTGAACCCTGAAGAAAGAAGCATAGCAATTAATTCATGCTGACTGCCCAGAGCACATGAATGGGGTCATCCTAAGTGTGTTATGTCATTCTGTCACTGGTGGGGACAACCTAAACAATCTCCCCAAACCCCTGTCACCCCATACTAAATGTTTGGAGATCAGCTGTCCCTAGGCAGAGCCATTCTGCACACCAAGAATCTGGCTCACCTTTCTGTAACTGCCTCCGTCCATCTCACCCCGTTTTCTATTGAAAGCACCCCATCACCATCTATGCTTCCACCCAGGAAACTGCAACCAGGAAACAGAGAGAAAATCAAGATTCCGCTTGTCTTGATGGATTCATTTCGATACAACTTCACTCAAGAGCTAGCCGCTTCCTGATTTCACATGTTACCATCAAAGACAGGGGCCAGGGCAGAGGTGTGTGTGTGTGTGTGTGTGTGTGTAGGGGGAGGGGGCTCCTCTGCAGCAAGCTGGGCTGAGCTTCCCTGAACAAAAGCTATTCTGGGATGACAATGTTAGGCTCCAGCAGCCAACAGAGGGGTCATCCTGAACTGCCACCTCCTGTCCCTCCCCACGGGCTCCCTCTGCCATCTCTGGCAAAGGCAAACAAGAACCCTTTAGTGCAGACATAAAAAGCAAAGTTCAGAAGTAGCAGTGAGTGGTGTGGCCTCGGCCATGCAGCAAAGCTCTGAGATCCAGTCTCTTCATGCTGACCTGGCCATGTCTCTCCTACGGCAAGCATGG
The DNA here is from genome assembly GCF_900095145.1 of Mus pahari. NCBI lineage: Eukaryota > Metazoa > Chordata > Mammalia > Rodentia > Muridae > Mus > Mus pahari. The sequence continues at coordinate 122,640,230 of NC_034590.1, read as the reverse complement.
CCTTAGGCTACGTGCTGCAGAAGGATCCCAATTCCTTCTCCCAAGGGGAGGACCAAGGGATCACATCACAGGCTTAGCAACCCTAGGATCAGGACAAGGGCTCTGATAGCCATTTGACTGCTATGTGCCTAGTGGAGCATGGGCCATGTTCTAGACCAAGTTGGGGAGGGGACAAGGACTGAAGGTTCTGGATCCTCCCTAGAGGTTTTCATGAGTGACTGCATGCTCTTCTCAGAGATTCTCAGAGTGTCTGAAGAGCAGCCTCGGTTACACTCCACTAATGATCAGAACACAGACTCACCGTGGTCTTTCATTCAAAAACCTATGCCCAGACCTGCAGCCATGTTCTGAAAAAGACAATGCATTGAGGCCTTTATGCCACTCAGAGGAAAATCAACAATGTGTGTTAATGCAGCGGACACAGTGCAGCAATAAAGCAAAGAAGCACAATGCAACCCTGCTACAGCAAAAACCAAGGCGAATCCCACCTTCCAACTGTAAGCCCCAGGAGCCAGGTGCAAAAGAACAAATGCTCCCTGGCTCCCTCCCTTTCTCTAAAATTCCGAAGAGGTAGCGCTGACCAACAGTGATAAGGGGCAAAATGGAACTGGGCTTTCAGTAGATAAGAAGGAGCTCAGGGAGCCTTCTAGAAGGAAGAAATAGTCTAGTTCTTGAGCTGCATGGTTATTATGTAACCTCCTGTTATTCCTAAAACAAAACAACAACATCAAAGTTTGTAGGAGCTGGCAAGATGGCTCAATGGGTTAAAGGCCCTTGCCACAAAGCCTTACCTGAGTTCAATCACCAGGACCCACATGGTAGAAGGAGAGAACCCACTCCCACAAGGTGTCCTCTAGCCTCCAAGCGCATGCTCTGGCATGTGCACGCACTCACACACTGCACAAGGAAGTAGGTGCTTTACAGTCTTGCCCATGTTTGTCTATGTTCGTAGAACTTTCCTTCTCACACAGGGGGATTAGCAATGTGAGTCTCAGCCAGCCAGCATTGACTGGGTTTGTTAATCTGTCCTGTGAAATTTGACACTGGGCATGCTGCCAATCCAATTGTATGTGGACAGTCCTCTTGCCAGCCAGGCGCCTCAGGAGCCATGGCAGATGGGCCAGCCCCTTTCTGCTGCTGTTCATCCACCACGGCTCCAAGGAGGCGGATCCATGGGGTGACCAGAGCCACATATAGCACATGGGGTCATTGCTGGGAACTGGACACGGGGTCGATGGCAGACATGGTGTTTAAGCTCCAGGCTTGGGGGTGACCTAGTTTTCAGACCTGTCGTTGGGACAGGTTGTCAATGGCTTCCAGCCTCTTTCCTCTGCCAGTGGGGGTGTAGGGAGCCCAAAATAGAAGCCCCTCCCCAAAGCCACAGCAGACAAGTGACTAAAAAAAGAAGGCTGGGAGGAGGGACAGGCAGCCTTGGGTAGACTCAGGAGTAAATGTCGCTCTCTTGGCTCTGAATCGTAGCTGAGAGATGTTAGTGATTCACATTATCCTGATGACAAAGGACCAGGCTCCACATCTTTCTTGTCCACAACAATGACATCAACATGACCCCAGTTAAGACTTCTCTTGTGACAAGAAACCCACACTCTGCAGTCAGGTGCTCAACATGGAACACGGCCACAGGTAACGTAACCACACCTACTTCCAAGGAGACTTCTCCATCTTCAGAAGGGCTGTTTCCAAAAACCACTGTGTCACCCCAAATCCTTCATCCCTCATCTACCCTACACCAAGGCTGGGAACACTCACTTGGGTCCAGCATCCCTCACCTCCTGCCTGGCCTTCCTGCCGTTGCTTTTTGGGTGTATTTTCCATACCTCACACAGAGGACGGTGGCACTGAAATAAAGGTCCCAGTGCCCATTCCTCCCCAAGTCCCACTGCCGTACTCCATCTTACTGCTGGAACTGCACTGACCTTCCTGCCAGCAAATACTTGGGACAGCTCCTTCCCTTGGGCCCTTGTACATGCCACTCCTTGCTGCTGGAACTCTCTTCCTGTAGAAACCCAGGGACTTTCACTGAGATGCACACTTCCCCATTTATTCCCATCTCCTACTTTAGTCCTGAAAGTTTGGCACACAGCATCTTTTTACTTAATTTGTTTATGTCTGTCTCTCCAAAGTTGACTGTAAGAAGCACATCAGTACGGAAGATCTTGTCTGTTCTGCTTAGTGTTGTAGCCACCAAGTTGCAGAGTGAGTAACAGACATTCACTCCGCAAGCTGCTGAATAAATAAAGAATCCAGGCTGCAGCTTCCTCTGGAACTGCAGAGTTGGCCACTCAGTATCCTCAGTCAGAACAGGGCGACAGGTGCTTGTGTGTCTCTGGCAGGATCCCATGTCCCCTCAGATCCAAAGCTTCAAGTGGTGTCTTGCCTTAGCGATGATCTAAGTTCCACTTCTAATCAATCCACAGAGGGCTGAGAGGGGTCACTAAAGCCATGCAACACAGAAGGCGCCAGAACCCCTTATCCTAAACCCAGGGATGTCTGTCATTCGGTTTCTCTCTCTCTCTCTCTCTCTCTCTCTCTCTCTCTCTCTCTCTCTCTCTCTCTCCCTCCAAACTTGGCAGTAAACATAGAAGCTCTGACCCTGGAGGAAACCAAGTCAGAGAAAACCCAGGAGAAAGGGGTTGGGCAGAGGGCATATATGACATGGGGTATGGGGATTCAAGTAGGTCTGGGAGGTCACCCTAGATATGCCCTGTGCTCAGCTTCTCCCACAACCTACAGTAGACCACGCTCACAACACAGGAAACAATGCTTTTCCATGCTCACTACTGTGGCAAGGTAACCCTTGACCTAGGGGCAAAGCTCTCAGGGCCTGGTGCAGAAGACAAAGGAAAGGACATTCATTTGTCATAGCAGTGTCAGTGAAAGAAGGGCAGGGCACGGTGGCTCTGTAAGCACCATGCATCTGTGACATTTCCCAGGACAGGAAGCCTTAACGCACATAGTCCCTCAAACCGTTCTTTGTTTAAAACTGCTGTGTGCACAGAAATGCCTCCTGAAAGACATGTTTGCCCCTGGCAGCGAACCCGCAGAAAGCTTTCTTTTGTCCTTTTCTATATGATGTGGATAATTTTGCATCTAGCATCTACCAATACGTTTAGCACATGAACCACAAAAGCTGCACCCAGTTTTTACAAGCTCAGTCCTCCAGAGGCCCCCTACGGACCGGCTGGCTGATGCCCACCCTGTAGCAGGACCCACATTCACCGTGGGAGAATGTGCATGCAGAGCTTTGCTGGGTGAATGGGAGGAAAAAGAGAAAAAAAAAACCACATCCCGTGGGGCTGGAGGTAAGCGTGGCTATGGGGGAGAAGCTCCCACCCTAAGTGAGGCTCCACCCCAACCCTCTGGGTGGCAGGTGGACATGACCGACCTGCAGGGGATATAGCCCCAAACATACACTGGACACTGCTGAACATGGAGCCTTGATGTAAGATTGACCACAAAACGGCAATCAAAGGAATCCCCAACTATCTCCAGGGAGGATTTGGGCAGGTGCCTGAAAGCCTGGAAGAGCGTGACAAACCCACACCACCAACCACCTCCAAGAGAAAGCTGCTCACCGAGGCAGGGTTAGGGTACATGGGAGAGGCGAACCAGCGAGATGGCTTGGAGGCTTGCCACCAAGCCTTGTTGGACCCGCACCATAGGAGGGGAGCGCTGGCTTCTGCAAGGCGTCCTCTGACCTTGTGTACAAGTTATGACCCTAAGGAAAAGGTGTTTGAAAGGAAGGATGGGAAGTCCGGGGCAGACAAAGCCACGCCTGGTTACAAAAACAGGCCAGGACCGAACCCCAAACACATGGCATAAGGAACTGGCTTCTGGGAAAAGATGGGCCACAAAACGGCAATCAAAGGAATCCCACAAAGGCAGCCCCCTTAGTGGGAGATGGTGTAGAAGGCCCCAGTTTCTTCCCATTCATGGAAAGGACGACTGATTTGGGAACTGAATTTTTCTCTCCCTGGCTTCTTCCCTGTCCATCGGAGTGGTCAGTCGGGGCAACTCAGGTTAGGCTGCTGGGCCTGGGTGTTAAGGCTTTCTGTGGGCCTATGCCTGGGTTATAAGGCCACCCCGTGGAGCTTGGTGCCGGAACAGAAATAGGCCCCTGGCTTTGCCAAAAATGACACCGTCACGTCCCTCCACCCTGATCTTGATCTTCAACACTAGCACTAGAACTTATGCCAGTCCCCACTGACCAATGACCCCACCACCACTCCCCTCACCCACAGGCTTGGTCACATGTCACATACCCGTAGGGTAAGCACTCAAAACAGCAGACCCAACCTCTGAGCTTGTGCTGTGTGTATGAGACTGGGGAACTTGAGATCATCTGCTCTGGTCCCCAAGTCTGGATGGGGGCCAGGGCCCGAGTCCAGGCGTTCGGCGCCATGAGGAGTTGGGAGATTAGGGTCAGAACAGTTGAGAGGCCCACCTCGGCAGGATGTGGTATCTGTTCGGCCCAGGGGGCAGTCCCTCTCTCTCCCCTTCCAACACTCTTAGACCTTCTGGCTACCCAGCCTGGCACTGGGCAGTGCTCACATAGGAGAGTGTCCTCCACGGCCACAAGGAAAAGGGCAAAGCACAGATCGCCCACTTCTCACTGCCACCTCAGGCAGATTCCTGGTCCTCCTTGACACTCATTTTCTGGTTGTGGTTTTTTAGACAATGTATCACTATGTATCCCAGGCTGACCCTGAACTTGACCTTGATCTTCCTGTCTCTGCCTCTTGAGTGTTGGAATTTCAGGAGAATGCTACCTTGCCAAGCAATAATATTCATTTTAGACTTTTTTTTTTTTTTGAGGCAGGATCTCACTATGTAGACCAGGCTAGCCTTGAACCCACATAGAGCCGACTGCCTCTGCATCAAAAGTGCTGGGATTGAAGGTGTGTGTCATCACACCAGGCAAGAATATTAATATAGAAAGACACCAAAAAGAGAAATATGAACTAGGTATTTATATTACAGATGCCACCATAATTTCATTTTCACTAAATTTATTTTACTTTTTTTCACTAAGAATAATAAGCAGCCAGATGGCATATAACTATAACTACCAATGTTTAGGTTGAGGCAGGAGAATAGTAGGTTTAAGACTAACCGAGGCTACATTGTGAGACTTCCCCCTGACCAATGTGAACAGGCAAGTGTGTGCGTGTGCACACACACACATACACACACACACACACACACACAGTGAAAAGTTCTGACCTTTACAAAGCATGCCAACAGTGCTGTTTACCCAGCCAGCAGCTGAAGCTTCCTTCACCTATGTAGTTAGTTGTAAATCTACTTTTGCACACCCCACAGGGTGTTTCTTCCCTAATCCTGATACAAGCTAGACCTTCGCTTTGCTGCTTTGCGTGGATACAAGTTAGCCTCTTGCCCCTTGAGCAGCTTCCCTTGAGCATTGTAGAATGCGTGTTGCTTCTCTATTACCCAGTATCCTTATGCTCCTGCGTCCTTGAACAGTGATGACTCTTATGCTAGTGTTGTTTTCTTAAACAGAACTCTGAATCTAACCTGACCCCCTCTTTACCAGTGAGGGGGGAGAGAGACCCAGGCCCTGAGCACAAAGTTTTAGCCAAATACCAGATCCTAGTTGTGGAGGTTCAGTGCTGAGGCTGAGTCCCCTCAGACCAATCCATAATTCATGTAAATGTCCATCTCACTGTACTGTATTCTGGGTATTTTGATAACTGGGTGGATTTTAGCAGTTACTGCTGTTCATTCATGTACATGTACACATTCATGCATGCAAGCACACACACACACACACACACACATACACACTGGGCACCTGTGAAGTGATGGATCTGCTAACTTATTTGTGGCCATTTATTTTACTATTTATATGTGACTCATAACCTCATGTTGTAGACCTTAGATATTCACAATAAAATATACTTGGTGCTAGAGGGATGGCTCAGAAGGTGTAAGAGTCTGCCATCAAGCCTGACGACCTAAGTGTCACCCCCAGGAACTACATGGTAGACAGAAGAACTGGGTGTTGTTGTTGTGTTGTTTGTTTGTTTGAGAATCAATCCTTCAGGCTGGCCTCTGCCCTCCATTTGACACATCAGCAAACATACACACATGAAATGTAATTTAAACTCAAAGATACAGACTGATTATAAATGAAAATAAATCCAGGAGGAATTTTGCATAGTCAGAAGAGATGACAACTTTCTGTTAAAATGGATGATACTAAGAAAGAATAATGTCCCTCTACATTATCAAGAATCTAGTTAAATGTAAAGTTTTCAGAAGCTAACACTGTAGTCACCAGTTTAGGGACAGATTATTTAGTAGAAGAAATACTCCAGAAGAAAAAAAATCACACCGTTTATAAGGGATTCAACGATGAAGTGTAACACCTCTGCCTCTCTCCCAACTCTTACCTCACCCCTAGTACTGTGGACCGAGCCTAAAGCCTTGAACTTGCTGACTGACATTCTGTCGCTGGAGTTGTATTCCAGCCTCGTGTGATACATTTCTAATCAATAGGGAAAAAAGAATGTTCAAAAACCGGGTTTGTTCTTCCCCCTGGACAAAATGTAAAACCTCAAAGATGGTTTGATATAATTAAACCAAGCCACATCTCACGCCATACTAAAGACAAAATACAACTAGATTTAAGACTGATCCAGAAAAACTATGGGGGAAATATTTCCGACCTTGGTGTGTTACGAAGGTCATCTCAAGCACATTACAAAAACTAAAAATCAGGGCGGTGGGAGGGCCCCCAGCTAAATGCATTTGCCTGATGAGCCTTAGTTCAGTTCCTATAACCTGTGTCAAGTTGGGAGGAGAGAACCAGTTCTTGAAGGTTGCCCTCAGACCTCAACACAAATACCATGCCCTAGTGCACATGCACACTTAGTTAGAAAATAATACTAAAAGAGCAACTTCAAATTTAAAAGTCACAAAGTTGAAAAAAAGTGAGCAGTTAAATTTTAAAACCTGTAAGCAGTGGGAAAAGCAAATCAACAGGCCTGCCTGATGGGGTACCTGTGATGCATACAAAAGACAGAAACAAAAACGCTGTTATACATAAAGAGCACCTGGAAATCAACTAAAAACAGCTGTAATATATAAAGAGCACCTGGAAATCAACTAAAAACAGCTGTTTTATATATAAAGAGCACCTGGAAATCAACTAAGAAGACAAAAATGATGCAAAGTAGAAACAGGGAAAGAATGGAGCATATAACTGACAAGTGAAGAAACAGCTCTCAAAGCTCAAAAAGGTCCGAGTTCCTCCCCAACTAAAGAAATTCAGATTTAAAACACAATTATATATTTTAGGCCTATCCTATTAGTAAAAGTTAAAAACAGAGGTAGCATCCAGAATTGAGTTGGAGCCACCAAGGGTTTCCTATAATGTCCATTGGTTCGACATTCTTTTAATTATTTAAAAGAATTTTTTAAAAGAATATTTTAAGAACTATTTAGAAGCAGTCTTTTAAGTTTTTAAGTGCTCAGCTCCTCCAATAAGAGTACAAGTGGAATCCACTCAAGACACTCAACATACTGGAACATTGCTTAAAGCCCCAATCCCCTGCCTCTCCTCTAACCAGGGGATCGGTAACAGTAAGAGCAGAAGGAGGGTCAAATAAACCCAATGGTTCCCAACTGTGGGCAGTTACTCTGGTCCTAAAGACAAAGACCAACCCTCAGGTGCAGTCAGAAAAAGTCACTCATGATTCATCAGAAAGCGGAGGAAA
>NC_034590.1:122628984-122631792 GCF_900095145.1 Mus pahari | reverse complement strand
AGCGAAGACCCGATCCATCTTTACAACACTCACATAGTAATAGCGAAGACCCGATCCATCTTTACAAGACTAGAAAAGGAACAAAACCCAGACTAAGCTTCAGTGATGGATGTGTTTAACAGGAGTGAGCAAGATGATGAGACCGGGGAAAAAACACGGCTTTCAAAACTCTGTGCCATTATTCTTTGAGTGTGCTTTGATGGTGCATGCGGTGCTACATACATATTCTACATCTGCCTGCATGATTAACCACATGGCCCAAAGTAAAGCTATGACTAATTTTATTTTTTAAATGAGAAGACAATCCTGGGTTGTACTATTTACCCAAGAAACTCATACCCTGTGAGCGGCAAAGAAGGGGTCCAGCGTCATTCCAAACCTAAGGAAATACCCTTCCCCACCACAGCCCACCCTCCCTACATGAAGAAGGTGGCCACGTGAAGTCGGCCTGCCTGCCTAGGTGGTGAAGGGCCGTGGGAAGCTTGAGAAAGCAAGCTCTATTTAAGGTATTTAAGATAGCAAGCAAGTATTTAAGAAAGTTTCTGATCACGCTAGAACTGTAACCATACAATGCACACAGCATTGCTAAGAAACAGGATTGAGGGAAGGGATAGTGAATGCTTTGGTGTAACTCCATTAATAATTTGAAATTTCTCTGTTAATAGTTCTGCTACTCACTGCTTCCCCTCCTCCATGTGTGTGTGTGTGTGTGTGTGCACGCACGCGTGTGTGTGCATGCGTGTGTGTGCACATGCATGTGTGTGTGCATGTGTGTGCACACGCATGTGCGTGTGTGTGCGTGTGCGTGCGTGCGTGTGTGTGCGCGTGCGCGTATGTGTGTATGTGTGCGTGTGTGTTTGTGTGTGTGCACGCATGCGTGCGTGCGTGCATGTGTGTGTGCACACGTGTGTGTGTGTGTGCACGCACGTGCATGTGTGTGTATGTGTGTATGCGTGTGTGTGTGTGTGTGTGTGTGTGTGTGTGTGTGTGTTACTGGAAATTGAACCCAAGGCTTTATTCATACCAAACAAGAACTCTACCACTGAGCTATAGCCACAGCCCATTTTCTAGCATCTTTAAACACATTTAATGTTGTAAGTTTTTATATCTTAAAATTACAGCAGACATTTTCTTAGGTCATTAAACTCCTCATAAGCTGGGCTAGTGACAGGCCTCATCGTAGGTCAAGGTACCTGCCACCAGGCCTAAGAACCTGATTTTTTTATAATATCCTGACTGAAGTTTCCCCTCCCTCCTCCCTGCTAGTCCCTTTCCCACCTTCCGCTCCCCTACTCCCCAATCCATTCCTTCTCCATTTCTCTTCAGAACTGGAGACCCACACAGAAGAGGAGAAGTCACTCCTTGAAAGTTGTCCTCTGGGGCCCACACACTCTCTGTGGCATTTGTACATGCACACACACGTAGACAAACACAAAATAAATTAATAAAATGTAAAAATCATACTTTAAATCTTTATGAATATTAAAATGTAAAGATATAGCTGAGCAGTGGTGGCGCACGCCTTTATTCCCCGTGCTTGGGAGGCAGAAGCAGGCAGATATCTAGGTTTGAGGCCAGCCTGGTCTACAGAGTATGTTTCGGGGGAAAAAAAAGTAAGCATATAAATAAATAAAACTTAAAGCAATATCAATTTTTAATAGTAGTATTTTATGTGCTATTACATTCCATCTCCTTATCAAGTGCCTGGTCACCATACCACAGCATCCCACAGCATCCCACAGCATCCCATCTAAGATAAAGTTCGTGAAGCACATCGTCTCTGTGAGACACTGAGAAGACCGACACATGCGTACCACACAGAGAAAGTAATTCTGGGTGGATTAAAGGACTGAAGGAGGTTAAAAGTGTCACAGAAAGACTTGCACAAAGTTGGTGAAAACCTTCACCGAGGCTTTCTCTCTGCCAGGGAAGCCTTTTTAACTCTAACCTACATCAGAAACCACAACAAATAGAAAAAAAAAAAATAACTTGATTTGGCTGCCTAACATTTTGAAGTAAAGGTCAAACAGCAACCTGAGGAAAATATTTGTGACAGTTGAGACAAAAGATGAATATCCATAATACAGAGCTCATACAAATCAATAAAAATCATCCACTGAGACCCCAATGTCCAAGGCAAAAAAACCCTTAATATCGGTGTGATGCCGAAGACAACAGCCACTAGCCGTAGTGGAACAGCTAGCTGGTAGCAACTGGATGGTGTAGATTTGGGCCATATTTAATATACTATCAAGTTTGCCTTGAAAGCAGTTTTAGATAATTCAGCCAGAGCTGACACACAGGCAACTACTCAAAGCACGCAGTAGTTCAATTCACAAGCAAATGAGAATGCAAATGATAGTCTAATTCAGGGCAAGCCAAGTGCAGCTAAATCAAAGCACAGAGATACCCAGAAATTAGCAAACAGTGCACCCTGAGAGCTACATAAACTCACAGGGTGTGGTGACATCACCTTTAATCCCAGCACTTGTGGCAGAGGCAGATAGATTTCTGAGTGAGGCCAAGTTGGCCACCATAGCAAGTTGTGAACCAGCTAGGGGTGGGGAACTCCCAGATTGGGAATCCAGAACAAACTTAGAAGCAGTCATATTCAGGAGCTGATTTAATATATGAATTATTTATATATGAATTGTAGATTCAGAGACCACTTCTGAAACTGAAAGTCCAACCCCAGGGACGTGTTAGAGTCATTAAAGTCAATAGGCAGACAGGTGATCAATAAACCAGTTTTGCCCAAAATGTGCACTGGTGCACACACACACACACACACACACACACACACACACA
>NC_034590.1:122589883-122628246 GCF_900095145.1 Mus pahari | reverse complement strand
AAAGGTTAAACTTTAAAGCCTGGAGTGCTCTGTGGGAGACACCCAGTGCTATAGTGAGAGAGGTCATGGGGCCCTCTGAATATTGGAAGTCTGAGAGTAGTTAATTTTTTGCCCATTAATTGCATGTAGTTTTCAAACTTTACCCAAGGGTTAGTGAACAATTTTAGAAAAAAAAATGGCATAAGAAAACCAAGCCTGGATTGGCATAGTGGCACATGTCTTTGATCCCAGCACTTAGAGAGGCAGAAGCAGGCAGATCTCTGAGTTTGAGGCCAGCCTGGTTTAGTCTACAGAAGGAGTTCCAGGACAGCCAGTGTTAAACAGAGAAAACCTGTCTCAAAAAAGTAAAAAAAAAAAAAAAAGAAAAGAAAGAAAGAAAGAAAAAGAAAAGAAAGAAAAAAAGAAAAAGAAAAAGAAAGAAAGAGGGGGAGGAAATAAAGGGAAAGGAAGGGAAGGGAAGGGAAGGGAAGGGAAGGGAAGGGAAGGGAAGGGAAGGGAAGGGAAGAGAAGAGAAGAGAAGAGAAGAGAAGAGAAGAGAAGAGAAGAGAAGAGAAGAGAAGAGAAGAGAAGAGAAGAGAAGAAAGAGAAGAGAAGAAAAGAAAAGAAAAGAAAAGAAAAGAAAAGAAAAGAAAAGAAAAGAAAAGAAAAGAAAAAGAAAAGAAAAGGGACCAAGCCTGAAGGATAGGATGGGACAACATGCCTGAAGTCCCTGCACCCAGGACACACGAGCAGAAGAATCTAGAGCTCAAGGTTATCCTACACCAACCTGGATTACATGAACCCTGTCTCAAAAGGAAAACAAAGAAAGCAAACTGAACTCCAGGTCCTTAGAGGCCTACTATGAGGGAAACTGAGTCTAATACAGACAGGAACTGACGGTTAGGGTATATTGGTGCCATAGAAGGGTCACAGAAAAATGGGGCCTTCCTGCTGAGCCAGTGGGCAAGGGAGAATACAGGAAGCCTGTGGGTCTCTCCAATTCCCAGTGGAGCCTTGTTGTCCACTATTCACAGAATATACGGTGTGTTCTTTTCTAACCTTCTAACAAACAGTCAATGGATTGTTTCTCACAGTCATGGCAAACAGGAGCGGAGTACACTCTGCCGTGTGTGGCTGGTAAGTGATCTACACATTTATATGACACTTGTAGATCAGTTGTTTCCCCTGAGAAACTGGGGTGCTTGTCGTACCTGCCTCTGCCTGTCCACAGGAGACCCTAGAATTCAAACTAGTCAAGCAAGACAAGAATTCTAAGTCCCCCAGGTCTGACCGACCCTTGAGACTTAAAGGAAAAGCACTGAACATCAAAAAAGAGCCAGGCTCGGTGACACAGGCCTGCAATCCCAGCACGGAAAAGCCAACATAGGACAACCAGGCAACCTGGTGTTTGAGTCCAGACTGAGCCATAGAGTTCAAAACCAGCCTGGGAAAGATAGTGAGCCTCTGTCTCCAGATAAAAAGTAAAAGAAAGAGAGAGAGAGAGGGAGGGAGGGAGGGAGGGAGGGAGGGAGGGAGGGAGGGAGGAAGGAAGGAAGGAAGGAAGGAAGGAAGGAAGGAAGGAAGGAAGGAAGGAAGGAAGGAAGGAAGGAAGGAAGGAAGGAAGGAAGGAAGGAAGGGCTGGGTATGTGGCGCAGTAGTAAAACACTTGAGGATCTGAGTTCATCCAGTACCACAAGAGGGGTCCCACCTTAAGGGGAATAAACACTGCTCAGAATAGATTGGGCCAGTCCCTCAGGCAGACCAAACTGTGGTCCCAATTCTCCTTACCGCTTGCCTCCTAAGCTAGAGCAGGGTGTGGGGCTAGCCATCGATACCCACTGTGTTTGGTCACACTCTGAGGAGCTGGAGGTGGACCTTGGCTTGGAACAGAAGTGGTCTCTCCTCAGAGTCTGACCCAGAAACATGGAGAGGTGATAGCTCAGTTGGCAGAGGGCTCGCCTAGAGCCCATGGAGCCCCGAGTCAGACCCTGAACCAGGCACAGGGGTGCATTTCTGTAATCTCAGTGTTCAGGGTGCGAAGGCAAAGGGATCAGGAGTTCAAAGTCCTCCTTGACTGCACAACAACTTGAAAGCTAGCCTGGGAATACATGAGACTCTGTCTCAGATAAAAATAAAACATTTTTTCCATGGGAACAAGACGAGCCGGAGGGGCACACACACTCTGGGGTTGGACAATGGAGCCGTCACATGCAGGCAAGCTCTCCTGTGAAAGGGTTGTGGGGAACTATAGGTTAAGTGGCCACTTCAAGGAAAGTACTAGAAAATAGTAGCTTCCTCTAGCTTCTTGTTGTTGCTGCTGCTGTTGCCACAGAGACAAAGAAGGCTGAGCTTGGCAGATAATAGGAAGAAAGGACAAGGGGCAGAATCTGACTTCCCAGGCACCATCCTTTCTCTAAGCACTTGACCTTGGAGCTTCTTCACATCAGCCCTGAACAGGATTAAAACCGGGCCCCAGCAGCTAGACCCAGGAACCCCCAGCAGCTAGGCTAGACCCAGGGACGGTCCAGGGTAGCACTGGGGAGAGGCAGAAGAGCAGGCCTGTGTCACCTCAGGGAGAACAAGTGACAGTTCACAGGGCTTAGCAGTTTCTTGAATGGAGAGCAAATGTGCTTTCTGCAGCAAGCCAAGAAAACACAGAACCACCCATTTGCTGGTGTGAGGGAACACAGGTCTCAGACTCAGCCTAGGCCTTCCAGTAGAAAAATGCCCCGGTGCACACACAGACTGCTAGGCAGCTGGGGGAAGCCCAGCAAGCAGGTCATGGCTGAGGGAAACCTAGACCTGTCCCTGGCCTGAGGCAGCTCTTGGTAGAAGCAGAAAAGAGCTGCAGGCCAGGCGGCCCCCAACAGTCAACCCCGTCCTGGTTTTTATCACCTCGACTCTCACAGGTCCCCAAACCCTGTACAATACAAAAACAGTCCTTCCACCAGTCCCCAACAATCTCACAATTAGAGGTTGATGGTTAGTGGGATTCCCCCCCAAAAGCATTTTTCTATATTTAAGACCATTGAGTGTCCTTCAGTCTGAAGAATTCTCCAAGGAGTGGTTCCTGGTGCCCCCACCTCATTCAGACTGGAGCTGCCACGCAGGCCAGTAGCAGTCTCCCGAAAGAAAGGAACAGCTTCAGAGTGGGTGAACCCCAGGACCTCACAGGGCATCTGAGCTCTAGAGCAAGCCTATCCTGAGGTCCTCCATCAACAGTCTCCTCACCTCCAGCCTTCTCACATGGCCCTGTCCTACAGAGGGACAGACGAGGGAGCCAGTGGCTCTTGCTGACCTGACCATCCTTGCTGCATGTTTAGACAACATCTCCCAAGATGGATGGGCTCACCTAACCTATGCTTTATGCCTCAAGGCCACAGGGTTGGGTGTGTCCTCACAAAAGGCTTCCTCTATCGGGCCGTGCCCAGTGTGGCAACCCCAGGTTCAGAATCAGCATCCTGGGTCCCTGTTGGTTCCCTAGCCTGTCACATGACAACAGATGGGCTGTCTTACCATAACAGCCAAGGCTGTTATGAAAGTCAGATTGACTAGAGAGGCCGAGGTTAAAATTCAGAGTGCCCCACCCTCAAGGCCACTTGGCCTCAGAAAAGCTCTCTCCGTCACTGTGGCTTTGTGTGTTTTACACCCTCCCTAATCTACTCTCTTGAAAGTCCTATTTACTCTGTGATGTACAGGTATCTGTGGGTGGCAGCAGAGCCTTGAGGGTAAAACTGTATGCTTTATACAACACACGAACCCGTCTTGGTAGAGTGTATCAATCAACTATTGTTTGGCCGTGCATCAATATACTATACAACCACGAAGAAAGAATAAACAGTCTCTACACAAAATACCATGGGTAAATTCATAAGAGGAAAGGATAGGAGCCAGGTGATGCCATTCAGAGAAAATCCAAGAATTAGGTAAAACTAACTAACAACAAGAAAAGACTAACGGGTGCCTGAGCAGAAGGAACAGAGGAAGCAGGGCATGTTAAGTTTGTGACGTCACCTGCTCAGCTACGGTACATGCACGTCTCTGGAGCATCCTACATTTAAAGTAGTTTTCTCCTAACTTGAGCATTGTGTTCAAGTTCCAGCTCTATGGCTTGGCTACACATGAGTGACCTCAGGCGTATGGAATGCTAAGTTCCCGATCTGCGCTCTGCAAGACAGACAATGGTCCTATTGGATGATTGGAGATTCAGCCAGTACACCGCATGTTTCTGCTCATGTCTCCACGCATATTAACGCTGTTACTGTTATAGTGGTCTAAATCAACTCAGGGGATTTACACTCTAAATAAACCAAATTAAAACTCTCTTTAAAAACATAGCGAAACTGTTTCTTTGAGAGCTCTGTAGTCCAGGCTGGCCTGTAACTAAGAATGCTATCTAATTCTTAATCCTATTGCCTCATTCCTAAAGTGCTAGAATTGTGCCACCTTGCCTGACTTAAAAACAAAGCTTTCTATCACTTGCATAAATCATGGCTTTGGTATGGTAATTATTTGGTTTTTGGTATATTCACTTAGGACAAATTAAAACAAAGTCATAAATGCTAAGATTAAAATGTCCACCTGAGCCACCTCAAGCCATCTTGAGACCCCTAACACCATGCAAGCCATTGTCACTGCCACAGCCACCAACAGCATCATCACTGACATCATCATTACTGTCATCACCACCATTTTTAGCATATTGTTCCCTGGACATCATCACCTCTGATGCTGCCCCCACCAACAGCAGCAGCAGCATGAATATCACACACACAAAGCCAGTAGATGAAAATTTCTGCATCACCCTTTAGGTCCAGCCAGGCTTGCCCCTGAACTCCACAGAGATTAAAGAATTAAAAACACAGGGCCTCCCAAAGGACTAGGGCCATCGAGTGTGCATATCCCAGTGATGTCTCTGAGCAGAGGCAGAAGGGACCACAGAGTCCACTTTTCAGGCCATATTGAAGCCCTCGCCTTCCCCCAGCCAAGGCAAAGGCTCCTTTCAGATTTAACTCTCTGTGTTGGCAAACCACAGCCTCAACCCTCAGTGCATAGTCTTCCAGGGAGCGCTCAGACAGCACATCACAGAAAAGGTGTCTCTCTCTTCCTTCCTTCCTTCCTTCCTTCCTTCCTTCCTTCCTTCCTTCCTTCCTTCCTTCCTTCCTTCCCTCCTTCCTCCCTCCCTCCCTCCCTCCCTCCCTTCCTTCCTTGTTTTATCCCAACACACTAATTTTTTTTTCTTTCTTTCTACTTTTTAAAGATAGAGACTCCATTTAGAAGTCAGAGATCTCTGACTGAGTTCGAGGCCAGCCTGGTCTACAGAGTGAGTTTCAGGACAGCCAGGGCTACACAGTAAACCAAGCAGATAAGCACTCATCTCATATAAATTTTTTTACAGTTTAAAATCATCAGAATCTTTCACTCAAATGCTATCATTTAAGGGAAGTGAAGATCTATTGGGACAAAAGATGATCATGCAAAAAAATAGCACAGGCATTTTAAGCACAAAAGAATAAACACAAATGTCCAATAATAAGAATCACTTCCAGACAGGCATGGTGGCACATGCCTTTAATCCCAGCACTCGGGAGGCAGAGGCAGGCAGATTTCTGAGTTCGAGGCCAGCCTGGTCTACAAAGTGAGTTCCAGGACAGCCAGGGCTACACAGAGAAACCCTGTCTCGAAAAACCAAAAAAAAAAAAAAAAAAGCCACCTGTATCTCAGAGTCACGAATGGACTGGCAATAAAGCTCAAGGACAGAGTGTGTGAATTCTGTGAGTGGGAGCACAAAATTCATGCTTGAGAAGATGGATGGCTTAGCAGATAAAAATCACTTGTGATTCAAGCCTGATTATCTGATCTTTAGCCCTAGAATCCAGATAAAAAGCCAAAGTCAGTAAAACAAACAAACAAGCAAACAAAAAGCCAACATCAGATGGAGTCTGTAATCCCAGCACTCTACAGTGAGGGGGGAGGTGGAGACAGGAGAGACCGTGGCAGCTTGCTAGGCCTGCTAACCTGGAGCGTACAGTATAGCTGAAATAAGACAGACCCTGCCTGCTTGGCACGGTAACGCGGGCCTGTAATCCCTGCACTCAGAAGGCTGAGGCAAGTGGATCTCTGTGAGGCTTAGGCTAGCCAAGAAAATACAGTAAAGATCTTGTCAATAAATAAATAAATAAATAAATAAATAAGAGGAACTCTTTCTCTACAAGGTAGAAAGTGAAAATGGATTCCCAAAAGTTATCCTCTGATCTGTTTTATATATATATAAAACAAATATAAAAGATTATGTTACCTTTCATTCATATATGCTGCCTGCTTTAAAACGCAACATAATTATTATAATTAGGAACAGAAAAGAAAAAAACTAAAGCTTACATAAGGCCTATGATGTTCACCATGGTTATACCAGGTGGTAGATCCACGGGCAGTTTCACTTACGTTTTAATTTGTGATCCACTGTGGTGTTTCACTGCTTTTCTCAATCTGTATGAATTATTTTTTATTAGCAAGGAGAACCACACTGAAAAGATCTCAGATGTTTCAGACACAAACACATTGAACTGTTTTCATTAAGAGGCTTTCTTCAAACCCCTTGGAAGCTGTCTCTAAATGACGCCTAGAAAAGATACGTGTATACTTTTGAAAATGTCGGCAACACCCTGTAAAAACAAAAGCCTACCCACGCTCATGCTTGCTTCCAGATCTTTCACGCCCATCCCACTATTAATCTATCATCCTGAATTCAAAATTCTGCAATGCCTAACTATTCATTTCACGCATATTTTATTCAAGTAGATGGCAATGTGTAAACTACGGTCACGTTTGCTCACCTCTGCATCAGAGCCCCAGGGAGCGTTCGTTCATAGTTTTCTTTGCTCTGTGCAGGGATCACTTTCCTCCATCAGGCTAGGCAAATGCCCAACCACTGAGCTACATCCTCCATCTTTACTTCACTTTTTATTTAAATAGAAATATGTATGGGCTAGCCTTGAACTCACTTTGTAGTCTAGGAAGACGTTGAGTTTACAATCCTCCTGCCTGAACCTCTGGAACAGCTGGGATCACTTCAGGCCTGCTGTCCCCTCTGTGTGGGCTCTGCAGTGTGGAGGGGCTAGAATTCCCTTTCCTTTCTCCTCCTCTTTCCTTTCCCTCTGGGTGGCTGAAATACCTTACACAGGTCTCCATCTCCCACCAGGAAGTCTCTCTAAGAGGACATTATGAGTGAGCTGCCTATTTTTTTTTTTTTAAAGAACTATTAACTCTTGCCGAGTTTCCCGTTTATTGTATATATTTGGGTGTGTTTACACTCACGTGTGTGTGTCAGTGCACAGGCGTGGAGGTCAGAGGACAACTTGCAGGAGGCACTTGTCTCCATGCACCATGTGTGTTTCAGAGATCAGAGTCAGGGTGTCAGGCTTGGTGGTAAGGCTGCTTACCTGCTAAGCCCCCTCGATGTCCCTGTGTGTGAGCTTTCTAAAGAGGGTCATGGCTTTCGGCATCTGGTCCTTTTAAGAAAACTTTCGTAGATTGCTCAGGTCCTGACTAGTTTTCTAAATGACACCCTGACCCGTGAGGTCACAGACTGAGGACTCTCAGTGACCATCTGGAGAAGACCCTCTATATCACAGGGAAACTGGGGTCTAGGGGAGAGCCTTCACCTCAAACACATAGCAATAATGACTGAGCCAGGCAGGGCTACGTCCCAAGCTTTCACTCTGTACCCTTCTCGCCTGGCCCAGACTAGCCTTTGTGTCGACTCTTCCCTCAACCTAGAAAACCCATCCCACCAGTAGATGGGAAACCGCTCATCCTTCCAGTGCCCTTCCTCCCTCCTTGACTTCCTCACAAGTAGGAATGACTATCGGTTTCTCTACAGTCCCCTCAGGCTGGTCCTTCCCACATCCCGTCCTAATGTCCCTGAGAGGCTTGCCTTATGCTCTCAAGGAAAACAGGCCTGGGCTGGGCGATCAAAAAGGCAGGCGGCTTCAGGAGCTCTGTGCTCTAAGGGCTGGGATTGCCCACTGCTCTAAGAGGAAGGACCCTTCCCACCCCCAGCTCTCTGCCATATAGAGGACCCACTACGTGCATTCCTACAGGTGTCTTCGTCCACCTCACCACTCAGGCTCTGTGCATCTGTCTGCTTTACAGAACAAGAGTTCCTTTTGGGCAAATGGATGCAACCATCTGAAATAAGGGACAGGTGTTATGTGAGAAAAGGGACATCCATGTGCCGTGCCGGGAGACCTGGAGGCACAAGCCTCACTGTTGGTGAGCTGTGCACCTCGGGGAATCCACCTAACCTCAGTGATCCTCAGGCGGCTCATCGGAAAAAATGGGCTTGGTTAACACGTGCCCTTCGGCAGCCTTGTTTTCTCACGTTTACCTGTGGTCAAACAGGCTCAGTGTCACTCAAAAGAGCAACAGAAGAGAAAGCAGGAGTCGGAACTGTGGGCTGGAGAGAGAGAGAAAAAGAGAGGGGGGGGGAGGGAGACATGGTGGGGAAGGCTGGTCACTTTAGAGAGCCCGACATAACAGCCCTTGTGAGAAAGCATGGGCCAAGCCTGGGAGACTGACCTCACATGAGGAGCACTCTACTTCACAAGCCCTGCATGTCAAGCCCTGCATGTCAAGCCCTGCATGTCATCACCGGGGGAGCTTCCAGACGCCCTGAGCTGCAGGGAGATGGATCTCGGAATGGGGTGGTAGCCTACCTAATATTCCCCCTCAGAAATTAAGCCAGCTTCTAGACTCCTGACAGTTGTCACTGAAAACTAACAACCATGGATTCTAGAACCTTCCCTCTGAGCCAGTGTCTATGCTAATACTCCACGGGGGCATGTCAGAAGGTAGCCTTCTTAAATACATCACACAAAGGGAATTTAGGTAATTTGCTTCATTAAGTGACTCAGTTTCACCACATATATGAAAGGCTGGTGCTGTCTCAAGGGAGGCAATTGGGGGCCTGCTGCGATCTCGCCTGGCTCTTCTGGTGCTCAGGGTAAGTGTCCGGAAGCCTCCGACTTCTGCTTCCCCCAAGAGTTCAGGCTGATGTGCTCCCACCAAGAGCCAGATCCTTTAGGTCCCCAAGCAGAGACAGTCTGTCCTCTGAAGGCACCTGGCACGCCCTTCCCTCTACAGTCTGAAGGAGGGCTGCCCTGGGGTCATCCAACTCCCCTATGCTACACAGGAACCAACTGAGGACCCCAGCTCAACGGGACTCACTCAAGGTCACACAGCAACGGCCACACTCAGAGGACAGGTACTGGAGGGCCAGCACCCCTCCCTCACTCGGACAGTCCCTTCAGCAGACAAGAGGTCTTCCCTTGCCCCTCCACTCCCAGGGGAGGAGCAACGCTAGGTCAGGGGAGCACTCCCTAAGCTGGGTAGGAAGATGGAAAGCCAGCCTGAGCTGGCCGGGTTCAAGGCTGCCTGTCAGTACAGAAGATTCCAGTGACTGAGTCATTCATTCGGTCATTCAACAAATAAACACTTGGAAGGTATGCATCCTATAGACTTCACTCCTGCTACAGGCCCTCACATTCCTCAGCCCCCTCCCTGCTCTCCTCCTATACTCAGCTCCCCTCCCACCCCCCTCCTTGTGGCTCTTGGCTCCTTTGCGGCCTTCTCCCATCCTCCCCACCCCCATCCAAAAGGACAGGTGCTGGAATCGCTGAGGAGTGACCCAAACCAGAAAAGTCGAGTAAGGCAACTCTCCAGAGGTTACCTGGTGTCACCGAGGCACTAGGGCAGAGCCTGTCCCTCGGAGGCTGGCCGCTGAGGTTCTGAACCTGGCCTAGGGGGCTCGTCCCCCCTCCCCCACCTTTGCCTCCACCAAGCAGCGGCATGGAAAACCTAGCCAGCTCAGCTGACTTCCTCTTGTGTCATGGAAAGTTCAGGTGATAGGACAGGAAACTGTCGCCTGGGGTCTGGGGTCCTGAGGCCTAGGGGACACAAGGTAGGAAACCTTGTGGTATAGTTACTAGGGAGCCGGTGGCAGGGGAGGGGCTACGGACCTGGAGTGCAGGGACCCCACCACTAGGGTTCCCACAGGTACTCAACCAGTAACTGAGGTAATACTTTCAGACTTCTATGAAGGTTGGAACACATAGTGGAAGCCACCTAGTAGATCACACACGGGCCTGTGAAGGGGAAATAAGTCCAAAGCTCTGAGTTTAGATTGCCTTTGATAAACAAGTGAGTCTGGAGGTCTGTGAAAGGGGATGTCAGTTTCCTTGTGTGTGTGTGTGTGTGTGTGTGTGTGTGTGTGTGTGTGTGTGTGTGTACGCTGGCTGGTCAATGAACAGTGAAGCTTTCTATAAACTGTGAGGAAATAGGCTATGACAGACACTTAAGAGATAGAAAGGGATCTCTGGGATATAGATCAGTTGACAGAGTGTTTGCCTCGTAAGCATGAGACACTGGGTTCCAGCAAAGGAAAAAATAACAGACACACCAGGTAGGGACTGTCCCCAGCACCCTACCCATCACCACCACCAGACAAGAGTTTCTTTGTGTAACATCCCTGGCTGTCCTGGAACTCACTTTGTAGACCAGGCTGGCCTCAAACTCATAGAGGTCACCCTGCCTCTGTCTCCCGAGTGCTGGTATTAAAAGGTGTGTAACACCATGCCAGCTGCATTTCTAGTTCTTGTATATCATCAATAATGTTAAATGAATGAATGAATGAATGAGTGAATGAATCTAGATTCAAAGACCATACAACATGGAGATCTCACACCCAACATGAATATCTACCTCATACCTAACGTGGAGATCACACATCCCAACACGGAGATCATACACCCAACATGGGCATCTCACACCAACACACACACACACACACACACACACAATTACTCCTGAATTCCTAGGCACAGTAGCTCCCACTTATAATTCTAACATTTGTGCGACTGAAGCAGGAGGATTACCACAGTTTCCAGGCTCAGGCAGACTACCTAGCAAGGCCCTGTTTCGTTTTGTTTCTTTGCTTAGATCCGCACAGGGATTCAACTCAGATTACAGACTTCCAGCCCCGTCCATCGTCAGGAGTGAGCAGGGCTTGTGTCTTAGTCTTCCTCATTAACCCTGCAATAAGATCTGAAGTTGCTCACCTGGACAGCTCCCGCCCCACTCAGAATCCTCTAGGGGAGACTCCTGTCTCGGGCCCTTGCCCTTTCACTTCAGGTGAGCTCTCTCTGGAGTTCCCAGCCTCTCTCTGGCCCATAGTCCCATCCCACAAGGACACCTGGTTCTGCCCAGCTATGAGCATGGCCAGCGGGCACTACCGCAGTTCCAGACACCTCATGCAGGAAGCTGACAGAGACTCAGGCCTCCATTCTAATTGGGGCAGGTGGTTTCAGAGGGAGGAAGTTGACAGTTCAACTTCAAACAGGGTTGGCAGTGACACGGGCCCACACTGCCTGCTTCCCCTTTCCACCCCTGTTTATGCCCCCTCCCTCCAAGACAGTAAGACACTGAGTCAGACACCTCTCCTGGCTGGCCAGCTGAGCCCAGAGGCTAAGGCAGCAGAAGGCCGTTATCCATGGACTCTCACGAAGTGCTGCTGGCTGCCACGTACCTGCTGGGAACGCTGGGTGAGTCTCTGCCGGTACTGCCAGGCAGAATACCTGGGCACACCGGGGTGCAGCAAGGAGATCTAAGTTCTTCCCAGGTCTGACTCTGGGCTCATGTGCAATATCAGGGAGGTTTGGGGTCACAGAGGCTAGGTCAACTCCCCATTCTCCGCGGGTCTCTGTGCGAGCATGGCCAACCCTGATCCGCTGTCTTTCTCAGCCTTGTGCTAGAAGTCAGTGTGCACTTAGTTCCCAACCCGTGAAGCCACCCTCTCCAAGGTGCCACCCAGAAATGCCTGGCCTTTCTTTGGTCACCTCCAGAGAGGCAGAAACCTGATATGGAGGATGCTCCAGGCAGAGTAGGCTGCACCAGAATGGTCCCTTTATAAGGATGCGGAAGAACAGATAGATGCCAGGCTCAAACAGTAGCCCTGTGTCCGTTCTAAAGGAGTCTCCAACTCATGAGCCTTGCTCCAAGCCTGAGACCCTGCTGGCGGGCCATCAGCGACATCAGGAAAGTAGGCGATTCTTGACTAGCCAGAGGTATGCTGTGGGAGCTATGCCTGGAGGCCCAAGGAGATCTTCCCGGCCACAGCATGTACACAGAGCAGAGCAGAGATGTAAACTGATGTGGCGGGGTAAGGGCTGCTGGATGCCAGGTGTGATGGAAAAGAAGAAGTGGCTTCCTACTTCACAGAGAAGGGTCGTGGGCTTCAGGTACCCACTCTACCTACAATAGCTAGGAGTGAGGGAGTGTGGGAATGTGTGAGTCTGGATGTAGACGGGTGCGTTTTGAATGGATGTATCTATGAGAACTGTGTGTGCACTCTCCTGGACACTATACGACCTCTTCTCTCATGTTACCATGGCTTAGATGGCCACGCACACACCCCTTGTGCACAGGACAGCAAGAGGCACGCCGTGCCTGCTTGACAAATCTTGGCTTGCTTCCTGGACCCTACCAGACATTGGTGTGGCCCCTTTGGTCCTGAGAATCTCAGAAGCCAAGCCTTTATCCCCTGCCCTAATCCAGGCCTTCTCTGCAGTCTCAGATCCACACAGAGAGAGACAGGACCCACCCATGCTCCCCACTGGGCATGAAGTGAGCTTCTGGCAGGACTGCAGGTACCCCTGTTCATGGAAGGCAGAGTCAGAAGAGATGGAAGCAAACCATCACCACAGTAGAGTTATCATTTGGAGGCCTGGGAGCACATGGCCCCTGTATGTTGCTAGAGGGTTATAGGTAGAAAGCAGTTCCTTGGTCATGGGTGGGTGGGGAATAGTTCGCACTTTTATTTTATTTTTATGGTCCTATGATTGAACCCAGGACCTCACACATGCTGGGCAAGCTATAGCTGAGCTACATCCTGCCAGTTTTTACTTTAAAAAAAAAAAAACAAACAAAACAAAACAGTGTTTTTAGATAGTTGTGTGTGTGCGTGCGTGTGCATGTGTACCAAGGCTTTATCCCCACCCCTCCCAACCAGCTCTCCCTGGCAGCCTCAAGTGTGCTATGCAGGAATGTCACTGGGTCAGGGGACAATTCACAAGAGTCAGTTCTCCTGCCCTGTGTGTCCAGGAGATGGAAACTGGCACATGAGTCTTGGCAGAGAATGCCTTTACCCACTTAGCCATCCTGCAGGGCCCCAGCTTTTTGAAGCATGGTCTCCATAAATGACCAGCTGGCCTGAACTTACTCCATAACCCAGGAGTGCCTTCAACTTGCAATCCTCCTGCCTCAGCCTCTCCGGTAGCTGCAATTACAGGCCTGTGCCACCAGGCCTGATTTTCATGAAATCCTTTTAAATCCTTTTTTTATTTTTTTCTGTTAGCTTCTGAATAGTACAGAAAATATGTGGCGCCATCTTCCCATTTTACAGAGAGTGAAAACTGAGGCACAGGAGTGGCAAGCCCATGGTGGAACAGATAGTAAGAAGCATGGAGAGCCTGGCCCACATTTCTGCCCTCATACAGCCCCTCCACCTCCGTAGGAGTAATAGGTCCCCAAAGTCATTCTCACATGTCAGAGCACAGCCACAGGAGAGGCCTCCATCAGCAGAGACACAAACATCAAGGCACAGGGCTGTGGACACTCTAAGACCCGAGGAATGAAGATCTTTACAACCTGGCTGGGGTTCCCACATTGTCCCCTCTTACAATTTTTCTGAGCCTCAATCATTGAAGTGGGTTGGGGATGTGGCTCAGACACCACAGTAACTCCAAAAACCAATTTGAGTTCCACTCTGCCACTTTTGGCTAGGTGACTCTGGGCTGGTTTGGTAATCCTCCGTCTCCTTCACTGTAAGTAGAAAATAATAACAGCACCCTATGGGTGTTAATGGCAAGCAAACGAATTGACTCTCGGTAGGCCTCGCCTATATGTGGTGGGGATAGTGCTCAGTGGACACTAGGGTCATCTGGAAGCTATGCTAGGCAGCATGGTCGGGAGGGATCTTACCAAGCGCTCACCACACCACAGATCTTCTCCCCGTTTCTTCTGCACAGGCTGTTCATCCACCCATTCGCTTATTCACTCTTCACTCATTCACTCATTCATTCATCTACAAACTTGTTTTGAGCATGTGCTACTCAGCTCTTTACAGCAGCAGGAGCATTGAGAGCCAAGGCAGACATTTTGGCCCATGGGCCTGCGTGGCTCACAGAGGCCTGACAGAGGGAGATGGAAGTCAGCGCCTGAATCCTCACATGTCTGGGAGCCTGAGCACGTCACAGGGCCCCTGCTCGGCATACGGACCTGGATGTGCAGGCGCAGGACCATGTGAAGGGACCGCCATTCCCTCTGTCACCCTGAGCCCCAAGTGCTAAGAAGAGCCAGCTAGTGAAAGGAGGGGGGAGGCACTTGGGTAGAGGAGGCCACAGGGTAAAAGCCATAAGGACAAGACAGGCTGGGTGTGTGCTAGCTGAGAGCAGGCTGTGAGCTGCTGAAAAGCCATAAGGACACGACAGGCTGGGTGTGTGCTAGCTGAGAGCAGGCTGTGAGCTGCTGAAAAGCCATAAGGACAAGACAGGCTGGGTATGTGCTAGCTGAGAGCAGGCCGTGAGCTGCTGTCCCAGGATACACAGCTGAGGTTGTCTTTGGCTCTAAGCACAAAGGAAAAGAACCCTGACTGACCCACAAATCCTGGAAGCCATAGGTACTAGCTCTATGATCATTCAGCTTGGTGGATCATCATGGCTCCACCAAGGAGTCAGATGGTCTCCCTACAGTGACCAGGTCAAGAATCGGGGAGAGCTGACAGAGCTAAGAGCATCAATTCTTTGTGTGTGTATATGTATATGCATGTATGTGTGTGCAGTTAGTGTGCGGCGCAGGGTGGGAGTACCGAATTTGGTTTCTTCCTAGTCACCCAGAATAATAAGAACTCCTCTGACCCTTGATTTTCTCATCTATAAAATGGGCTGGGCATGACGGTAATCCCAGAACTAGGTAGTCTGAGATAGGAAAACCACAAGCCCCAGGCTAGCCTGTATTGCACAATAAATAACTGGTCTCAAAAAAAATCAACCAAACAAAACAGACTATCAGAAGCCAAGAGCTGTGCTTCAAAGGATAACGGTGGTAGTTTCTGTGGATTCATCCAGGCAACAAGCACTGACTGAGGACCTACTGTGTGCTGGAGATACACAGAGAACAAAGAGACAAGGTCTCTGCCCTGGTGAACCTGACCCAGCAATCAGGGAAGGGAAATAGACAAGAGATAAATACAGTGAGTCTGTGGGTGCTAGAAGGTAACTCGTGGGTTGGCGATCAATAAGAGAGGGCTAGGTGGGAGTGGGGGCGCCATGCTGTTTCTATACAGGATGGGTCTTACACAAAAGAGAAAATGTTTATAGCTAGGTGTGGGAAGTGAGCTGCATCTGCCACTGAGTGCCTGGGGGATCCAGCACAGGGACCTTTGGCTCAGCAGCTCCAAAGGAGGGGGAGAGAGGGAGCCCATTGAGCCTCCTGGACGACTGCAGCTGCCCTCCTATGAATGGGGAAAATGGTACAGTGCAGAAGGCTTTCCTTTGGCCTCTCCAGGACTGAGTCCACAACCAGATAGCTAGCCAGACATGCTCTGGGATCCAGATGTTTTCCAAATGTGGATGCTTCATTTTAAAGAGCTGTATGCTCCTCACACTCTCATCTCAGGGATTGGGGGGCAGCACTGGGTTGCAGAACAGAACACATACCCACTTCCACAATGACACCTGGGGGACCCCATGTGCCCTGTCAGACGGTGGGTGTGAGGCACGATGTTGCTTACCTCCAGCTACATCTGTCACCATGACCAAGTCATTATCCCCTCTGAACTTGGGTCTTCCCACCTGAAGGAAGAGGCAAACACAGCCAGCTTCTATAGGCCTGTGACGGTGAGAACAGGCCGCAGCACCGAGCTTTGCAATGTGTGAAGAAGGTCTGTGCACCTGTAATCGCAACACCTGAGAGATGAAGGTAAGAGAACCAACGTGTTTCAAGGTCATCCCTCTGACATGGTGCCTTCTAGGCTAACCTGGGCTACATTAAACCCTGTCACAAGAAAGGCAGAAAGGACGGACAGATGGATGGACAGAAAGAAGGAATGGAGGGAATTAGGAAGAAAAGGGGGGAAAAAGTTGGGGTTTCTGGAACCTTCCAAGTCAGCCAATGGAGAGGAGATGAAGGAAGAAAACCTTGGATCCTTCCCGAAGCTGGCAGCCTCCAGTGTAAAGTGATGGCTGCAGTTTGAGGAGCTCCATCAACTGTCAGGGCACCATGGTTTCTGGAGTAACCCTGATCTCTAAGAAATCATTACGTAAAATGAATGGGGGGGGGTCTTTATGGAGCAAGATCTTCATCTGAGGTGTTAGGCAAGAAATGGGCCTTTATGAGAGAGGCTTACAAGTAGGGGGGCTTACCACTAGCAACTATAGTTGTTGCCAAGATCTCAGCCCCTGCCTCAGACCCCAGGTGCCTACCAGATATTAAATTGGCCTTACCTAGCATGTCCAGGCTGCAAATGACAGGCAGAGCCTCTGAGCAGGTCGGAGGCAGAAAACTGAGTTTGGCTTTGCTGCCAGCTGCCCTGAGTCAGGTTCTGTCCTGCAGAGCACCTAGGCCTGTGAACAGCGGCAGCCTGGCTACTGGTAAAGGGATCCACAGCATTGGAACATTTTCAACCATTCCAAAAACCCATAAAAATACTTAATATTCCTGGCAAACAGGTCTGGTGCAAAATGGCAACTTGAAGTCATGGGAGGCTATGTATAATCGTGCTGCATCCCATGCAGGGTGGGAATGTGTGTGTTTCATGTGCCTAAAGCCTGGCAGGGCTCACCGGGAGCCTTGGCTCTGGCAAATGTAGACTGCTGGCTGAGGCCCTGCTGATGGCGACACAGCCCACAGCCAGAGTCCCTGATTTCCAAAACCATCCTAACTTTCATTAGAATTTATTTTAAAAGCAAAATAAAGGAAGTCTCAAAATAATTGGATTCCTATCAGTGTGCAGATAAGACACTGGAGCTATGGGCAGTGGCTTCGTTTGCTGAGATCTTTGTCTGGACTTGCTCAGTCCAAACCATGACTTTTGGGAGCTTGGAGGATGCTGTAGGGAAGGAAAAGGCCCTAGAATTCTTAGATGCTGTCCCAGCAGCTTGGAGGAGAGGAGGAAATGGTGTAATGCTTCCATACCCCATGGTCCTGCAGCCTCCAGGGTTTCCAAGCAGAGTCCTGGCTTGGGATTGGCTACAGGAGTTTCAGAAAGTACTGGGCATGGGTGAAGTGTGGCTCCACAGGAGGTCGGAGAGATGCCGAGCACAGCCTGCAGGGACCAGGGCTAAGAGGGAGTTCCTGGGTACCCTACCTGTGAGAAGAGGCAAAATGAACGAAGGTGGGTGTGGACAAAGAAAGCCTGAGAGTATCCTCAGACAAGCCAAGAGGCAGATGCCACCAGTCTTCCTCTGTCAGACACTAGGCGTTAGGAACACGGCGCAGGAACTGATGTCGCACATAGCACAGCAGACAGCTTGGCCCAGTGGGAAGCTTGGCCGCTGGTTGTATGGGCAACATACTCGCATCTCTGTTTCTTCCATCAAAGAGCAGTATCAAGACAAATCTAGAGATTTAAACTAAGAATTCTCACAAGAGTGAAGAATAAAAATGCGGATGACAGTAGTGATGGTGGTGGTGGTCGCGGTGGTGGCAGCAGAGATGAGGGCGGTAATAATGGTGGGCAAGCATGGTGGCGAGAGCGAGAGAGAGAGAGAGAGAGAGAGAGAGAGAGAGAGAGAGAGAGAGAGAGAGAGAAATGTTTATACCTAGGTGTGGGAAGTGAGCTGAATCTGCCACTGAGTGCCTGGGGGATCCAGCACAGGGGCCTACGGCTCAGCAGCTCCAAAGGAGGGGGGAGAGAGGGAGCCCACAGAGCCTCCTGGACGACTGAAGCTGCCCTCCTATGAACGAGGCAGTGACAGAGGTGATGTGAAAAAAATGACCATGGTGATGGTGGACGTGGTGACTGAGGATACTAGCAACAGGGATGACGGTGGTGTGATGACTGTGGTGCTGAGGATGGTGGTGATGGTGACGGTGATGATGGTGCTGAGGATAATGGCAGCAGTGATGATGGTCATGCTGACACAGATGGAGGTAGTAGTAGTGAGAATAATGGTGATAGCATCAATGGTGATGATAGTGGTAGTTACGGCGGTGATGGTTATAGTGACGGTGATGGAGAGAAAGGAAATACGGTTCATCTGAGGACCAAACAGGATGAGCCACACCCTGGAATGCACAGCCATCTATCTCAACAGATCACCTTCCTTTTTAAATTTATTATTATTGGTGTTTGTGTGTGTGTGTGCATGTGTGTGTGTGCATGTGTGTGTGTGTGTGTGAAAGAATTCAGAAGACAACATTTGGGAATCAATTCTCTCCTTCCACCATATGGAGGCAACATCTCTCGTTTCTGCTGCTGCGCTGTAAACTCCAGGCAAGCTGGACCCTGAGCTTCTGAGCGGTTCTCTGCTGCTCTTGCAGTGGGCATGCTGGCATTACAGATGAGCACATGGCATCTGACTTGATAGTGTAGGTTCTGGGTGGAATTCAAGTCGTCAGGCTTGCATGGTGAACACTTTTATCTTACTTTCCCTTTTAGAATGGCAGTTTGTGTTCATTGTTCAATCTTTCCTAAGAAAGGCCCAATTCTTTCCTGAGCAGGCCCAATTCTATTCTGTGTGGTATCTACACATGGGGCTTGGGATCATCAAACCCAGTCCCTTCTTCCTTCCTTCCTTTCTTGTCTGTCTGTCTTTTTTTTTTTTTTCAAGACAGGGTTTCTCTGTGTAGCCCTGGCTGTCCTGAAACTCACTCTGTAGACCAGGCTGGCCTTGAACTCAGAAATCCACCTGCCTCTGCCTCCCAAGTTCTGGGATTAAAGGCGTGCGCCACCACTGCCCAGCACTGTCTGTCTTTTTAACATGATATATAGTACATGATGACCTTGACTCCTGATTCTTCTGCCTCCACTTCCCCAGAACTAGGATTGTAAGAATGTGCCAACTCATCCAACTTATGTGGTACTGGGGACAGAACTTGGGGTCTTGTGGATGTGAAGCAAGCATTCTGCCAACTGAGCTACATTCCTAAGCCCTGACATTGCTTCCACGTGCATGGCACACCATAGCATGTATGTGTGGGATCAGAGAACAACTCCTTCCACCATATGGGACCCCAGGATTGAAGTCAGGTCACTAGCCTTGGCAGCAAGTACCTGTCCTTAATGAATTCTCTCAAGATCCCCCACACCCCCACTTTACTTTTCAGACAGTACTTCTCGCCAGCCTGGAGCTCGCCTTGTAGGCCAAGCTAGCTGGCTAGGGTCCCCAGGAATCTGCCTATCTCTCCCTACCGGAATTAGGATTAGGGTTACAGCACACGCACAATGTCTGATATTTACACATGAGCTGTGGGGCAGAACGAACATCCTCATGCTTGCAAGACAAACTCGTTCCTGACTGAGCCAGCCCCTCATTGGCACTGCCCCTCCAAACAGCTCACACCCTCCCAGTGCCAGCGTGGTGTACTGTCCTTTATTCTGCTCCATTTCCCTCTTAACAAGAGGAATGCTTGCATTGCTATACAGGGACAGACAGTGTGAGGAGTCCCTGTGGGCAATGAAGCTTTTGTGTATCTTGATTGCGATGGAGGTCATGCATGTGGTATGTGTTAACATTCACAGAATCGTGCACTAAAGAAAAATCAATTCCAATTGTGTATCCATTGAGAAAATAAATTTTAAAGAGAGAGTGAATTGACAGCTGCAGCCTACTAAATTGATTCCATAACCATGTTGGGTTCTAAGCTACAGCATGAAAATCCCTGCTGTGGAATCTCCTTGACAGACAGTGGGGTGGGGAGACAGTCAGCCAGGGAAAGGGGAAGAGGAGATTCACATTCTGATCTACTTCTACATTTTCCACAGCCACTTTCTGCCTTGGACAGTCTGGAAGGGGTGGCCCAGGTAAGAAAGAACATGAGAAAAGAAATGGCTTCGTAGGCTACATGAGGATTTGTCTGTTAAAAACCTGCCTCCTCCGTCAATGTGAACCCTGCCTCTTGCAAACACACATCAGCCATGCCAGTACATGTATAGGTGGCACCCTTCATAATCACTACACGAATGCTAGCTAGCATGCCCCCCACCCTTTTCTGTGGGCAGGAAATGTGCCCACCCACAAATGCACCTCACAAAGCCTTGTTTCCTCTCTGGTCCTCCGTCATGGACACTTGTAGATAGGCGGTGAGAAAGGTTGTGTCAGATTGCAAAGAGCAGAGTGTCTACACCTCAGTCTTAGAAGCCACCATTTCTCAAGCGGTCGGGCCACCCAGCATTTCCTACTGGACACTAACAGTATACACTGGCTTAGTGAAGGCTCTGAGATGTCCTCAGTACAGAGGCCTGTTGATTTAGTTCTCCATGCTAGGGGGCCTTTTGCATGCTGGACAAGTGCTCTGCTATTGAGCTACATTCCCAGACCTACACATCATTTAAGTTGACAGTCTCCACATTCATTGTACCACAGTCCCATCTCCACTTTAACCTGGATAACACTGTGCTGAATTTATCTGAAGAGAGATGAGAGCCTTGTAAAATCACCACACAGCTTCAGGGGTGTTAATAGGCTCCAGGTCAGACCGTGGGCTCCTAGATGACGTCCCAGCCTCAGGTTCTAGTAAGTCACTTGCTGTCTGAGCCTCTCTTGCCCACCTATGGAAGAGAAGAAAATATCTTTCTTTGGAGGACTCCATGAGGTACTTACCAAGCCAGGAGCACATGAACTATCTACAGTGATTAGATGTAGGACCAGTCCTCTCTGTCCAGCTAGCTGGTGACCTTGGTCAGCCACAGCCCCGCTCTCTGTGCTCCACACATCCCCAAGAGCAGGAAGGAAAGGAAAAGCAGCCTGGCCAGTGGCTCTAAGCCAAAGACAAATCCAAGGAGCCTTTCCATTTTTAAATGTGTTACTTGAGTGAGCAATAAACCTGCTCAGCTCAAAGTTTCCGATGACAAGATCAGCTGCTGAATTCGCTTCGGTCTCTGCTCCTCACCTGTCCTTCCTGCCTCTCACCCAATACCCCAGGTAATGACTGTTACATATCCTCCCAGAATCTCTTTGCATACACACACACACACACACACACACACACTGAGTGAGAGAGAGAGAGAGAGAGAGAGAGAGAGAGAGAGAGAGAGAGAGAGAGAACGAGAGAGAACGAGATAGAGAGAGATGAACTGATGGACAGCCAGAGTCAGAGAGACAGAGACACAAAGACACAGAGATACACAGAGAAACAGAGAGGCAGAGAACACACTATCTGTGACTTCAAACAAGTGAACAACAAAAATGAGGCAGGATCAAAAATGAGATGGCTCAGTGTGTAGAATGCTTGCCTTGCAAGCAAGAGGACATGAGTGTAGTTCCAGAACTCGAAAAGAAAACCCAGACACCATGGGGGCAAAGGCAGGCAGGCCCCTGGTACTCACTAGCCAGCTTCAGACCACTGGAAAACACTGTCTCAAAAATGTAGACAGTAGGCCGGGTGTGGTGGCGCACGCCTTTAATCCCAGCACCCGGGAGGCAGAGGCAGGTGGATTTCTGAGTTCGAGGCCAGCCTGGTCTACAGAGTGAGTTCCAGGACACCCAGGGCTACATAGAGAAACCCTGTCTTGAAAAACAAACAAACAAACAAAAAATGTAGACAGTGCCTGAGGAACAACATGCACACACACACACACACACACACACACACACGCGCGCACACACGCACACACACCACATAAACAAATAGTCAGGTTTGGACTCATACAACTGCCTTTCTTGTCGATGTTCCCCCAATGGTACAGAATCACAATCATTTACCCAGTTTTGCGCTGTGTTAGAATTCTAAATACTCTAGAGATGACAGCATACAGAGGATGTATGCAGGTCAGGTGCAGACACTTTGCCATCTTGTTTGCTGATGCAGTGTTGGGATTGGAACTCAGGGCCTTGAGTATGTCAAACGCACGCTCTACTGATGAGCTGCATACATCTCCAGCCCCTTCCCACTTGGGAACAGGGGGGTGGTTAGCTTGCTTGCTTGCTAGCTTGCTTGCTTGCTTGCTTGCTTGCTTGCTTGCTTGCTTGCTTGCTTGACAGCTATGTGGTCCACACTGGCCTCAAACTCACCAAGAGTTTCACCTGGGTGCTGAGATGGCAGGCATGTGCCACCTCGCCTGGCCTTAGACCACTTGCATTCGGAACTTAAGCATCTGTGGATTCTAGCTACACAAGAGGTGCTAGAAGTATTTTCTATGGGTCCCGAGGGGCGTCTCTACATATAATACAGTCTTTCCCCCATCACCGAGCTTCATAAACTCACAAGACCAGGAGCCTGCCTATAACCTAGGAATTTCTCTTTAAAGTGTTTACTCAAGAGAAATGGAAATAGGAGCCTACATGCCAGCCTCCACATGTAAATTTATAATCATTTTGATACATGGCCAGCAAACCCCCAAAACAACCCACATGATGATGCATAGAAAAGAAATGGAGAAAATTCACACAATGAAATATTATTCCACAGGAAATTTTAAAAAAAGACACAAACTACTGATCTACCAAGGAACACACATAAACCACAAATATACATAGAGGGCAAGAGGCCACAGCAAACGGTGCTCTGTGATTCAATTCAATCATGTGACCCTGTACAAGAGCAGGGACTAGTCCTTCCCTGAGGCTGGAGCCAGGGACATGAAGTGGCCATTGAGGAGCGAGCACGCTGTATGTAGATGACAGACAGGCTCTGTATTGAGATCATACACTAGCCATGTGCTTGTGCGTGTTCATCAGCTTCCACAGAACCCTTAAAATGAGTGTATCTTACTGTATGAGAGGCATGCCTCCGTACGGTAAAAACAATTTTCAATGTTTCATTTCATTGAGACAGGGTCTTCTATAACCCAGGCTGTCCTCAAGCTCAATTTATTGCTGAGGATGACCTTAAACTCCTAGTTCTCCTTCCTCCACTGCCAAGTCCTGGGACTGCAGACATGAATACCACACCCAGCTAATGCAGGTGATTTAAGACAAAGAGGCCCTAAGAGAAAGAGCCAGGGAGAAGGCTCAGTTCAGTAAAGAGCTGGTGCACGAGGACCCAAGTTCAATCCTCAGAGCCCACATTAGGTGCACACCTTTAATCCCAGCACTCAAGAGGCAGAGACAGGCGGATCTCCATGAGTTCAAGGCCAGTCTGATCTACAGAGTGAGTTTCTGGACAGTGAGGACTACACAGAGAGACCCTGTCTTGAAAAACAAAAACAAAACAAAACAAAAAGGCAGGACCCAATGGTATACTTGTAATCCTATGCTGGGTAGGAATAAATGGGCAGAGCTTCCTGCCAAGCAGACCTAACTGAATTGGTATGTCCAAGTCCTAGTGAGAGACCATGTCTAAAAAAAGAAGATGGACATCTACACTCAAAACTGACCTCTGACACATATGTACACACATGGACACACATCTGCATGCAAACACGGAGACACCAGATAGATATCAGGCCTCGGGCCTATTGAGACAGAACTTCCAAGGATTTGGGAAGGGGGGTGTTGGACAGAAGGTGCAGGACATCTTGTCCACAGCCCCATAGTTCCCTCTAACTCAGAAACCTGAGCATACACAGCATAGGGCCAACACAGCAACCTGCTGGAGGTCCTAGGAAGCCTCAACCATGCCCTAAAGGGGGAGGGAGGGAAAGTCAGGAGGGGAAGTGAGAGCTGAGCTCTTCCTCCATCACCTGATACCTTCCACCACCTCTTTTGATGCTCAGGTGTCCAGGTGATGCTAAGTGGCTCCAACTCCAAGTGTCAGGGTCAAGTGAAGATCCAGATGGAAAACAAGTGGAAAACGGTGTGCAGTTCCAGTTGGAACCTGATCCAGGACCATTCGATAAATGCCCAGCATGCCTCTGCAGTGTGCCAGCAGCTGGGATGTGGTGACCCCTTGGCCCTTGGTCCTTTCCCTTTATTGAACAGATCCCAGAACCAGGTCTTCTGCCACGGATCTCCATGGTCTTTCTCCAACTGCAACAACACAAGTTCACAAGACCAGTGCCCTCCGCTGAGCCTGATCTGCCTAGGTGGGTGATAATGTGTGACGCCCTGGGCTGAGACCTGGGAGGGTAAGTGGGTAGAAAGGGGCTTCACAGTGACAGAGCCCTGACCACAGACAGGGAAGAGAACTGGCTGGCAGGAATAAGCCAAAGGCTTATTTCAATCTTGGCTCCATCCATCTGCCAAGATTGAAAAGCAAGACCTGGCTCTGCCAAATGCCAACTTCGCTGTTCTTTAAGCCTCCATTTTTCTGTCTGTGATGTATGGGACTGCCACCTCTTAGGGAAGTGAGAAGCAGAATGGGGATGGGGGTCAAGTCAGCTTACTGACAAAGGGCATTAAGGTCATGAGCCCTATGTCTTCACACTGCCACCAGCTCCCCTCCTCCTTCCCTCTGCTCTCCACTTCCCACACTTGTCTGTGTGTTTCACTGCAGAGCCCCAGAGAACGACACCTCCACCCACAACCACCCCACCCACCACCATGCCGGAGCCCACAGGTAAGAGGATGCTTGGGCCTCGTGGGAAAGGGAGAGGATGGACTGGTGCAGACAATAAAGCCCAAGGACCAGGAATGACAGAGCCACTGCGCTCTTGAACTCTCAGGATCTGCGGTTTTCTGTGCAGATGAGGCCCGTCAGCATTCCTTAACCAAGGGAGGACTCATGAGATCTCAGCCCTCCTTGAGAAAATATAAACAGTTAATGGTTGTGGGGGCTGAGAGACGTTTTGTTCCATGCTATAGTCATTGGTAGGGTGCCCATGTTCCTGTAAATAGCCCAAATTAGATTCATTGAGTCAATAAAAACTAAGAGGCCCAGTTACATCTGAATTTCAGTGAAAAGGTTCAGGTATGTCCTATGCAATGTCTGGGACCCTCACCTCCCGAGCAATCATCTGTTGGGGTTCAGCAACAAGGCATTCTGGAAGGTATCCACACTCCGGCATGCCTTTCCCTCCCCAGCTCCTCCCAGATTGCAGCTGGTGCCAGGACACGAGGGCCTGAGGTGCACAGGTGTGGTGGAATTCTACAATGGCAGCTGGGGTGGCACCATCTTCTACAAGGCCAAGGACAGGCCACTCGGCCTGGGGAACCTCATCTGTAAGTCTCTACGGTGTGGATCTTTCTTGACACATCTGTCCGGGACAGAGCCAGCAGGAACACCAGCTCCTGCAGAGCTGAGGGACCCCAGGCCCTTGCCAATTCACTGGGAGGCCCAGAATGGGAGCTGTGTCTCACTACAGCAGTGCTTCCAGAAAACAAAGGCCAAGGAAGGCGGCCAGGCGCTCACCGTCATCTGCTCTGGTAAGCTAGACGCTGACCACGCTTCATCAGGCTATCTGCTGCCTTTGAGTAAGGACATGGGATCCCTTGATCTGACATTCAAGCTTTATGAGAAGCCTGATGGAGATGAAAGAGGAGTGTAGGCCTGAGCCCATGGCCTCTAAACGCTAGAACAAGTTAGATTAGGTGGTGACTCAGGCAACAGAGCAACTCCTGCTTAGCCCCAAGGAGCTAGCATCTGAAGAAACGCAGTCAGCTGGGATCCCAGCAGAAAGACACTAAAGGGAAAGTGAGGCCTGGGCAAAGGCTGAGGGCACCTGGAGGGGTGACCTTTGCCAATGAGGAGTTTCTGAATCTTCAGAAAGGAGGCTAAGGGGGCAGTAAGATTTGAGAGATCCCTAAGCCCTGGCTCAGAGCAAAGCTCTAGAGGCAGCCCCTAAAAGGCTGCTCTGCCTGGGTTGTGAGCTACAAGAGACCAGCAGTGCTGGTGCAGTTGAAATGGAGAGAGAGGGAAAGCTAAACGCATGGGACTGTATGAGGTCTCAGACTGGAAGAAACCACAGTTCAAGGCAAGGCAGAATAACCACCACTGGGACCGAGTGGGTCCAAGTCCCTGGAGGTGCCCCTGATGCATTCCAGGTTCTGTTGCCAACACACTACTGGGTGCTGGGCATCCTTCAGTTTTCATCCCCACCTTGGGGGTGGGAACTATTGTTACCCTCTTCTTTAATGGGGAAGCCTGGGCTCAAAGACGCTCCACTTCCTCCCAGTATCACAGAGCACTGGGTGAGATCTGCCATCAAGCAGTGTTAATCCAGAGCCTATTTTCTAAAACTGGACTACTCAAGGTGTGGTCCAAGACAGGTAGTATTAGTGTCATCTGAAACAGTCTCACCCCTCCCCACACCCCTAACAAGAGCCACTCTCAGCAGGTCCCCAGGATTCCTACACAAATATAGGATGCATGGCTCAGAACTGTAAGGTCCACAAGCAGGGCAGCCTACTCCACTGGAGACCTGATATAAATTGGTCTTCCAGGCAGGAGCAGTCCCAAGGTTCCCTGGGCCAGATGAGAGGCTCTTGGTTGCCTCCAGCCCCACCCACTCCTCAAGCTCTCAGGCAGGCTACAACCTGCAAAGCCATGCCTGGGGTCTTGCTTTGAAGTTTCTTTGCTTTGAAGGTGGGTGTTGCCATGGAAACTAGCCAAAGCTGGTAAGCTCACTATTGACTTTCAACCAAGCATAGTAGCTTCTTCCTCAGATTCTCAAGCCCCACCCTGATTAGCAGACATGAATTCCTCTCTAGATACCTGGCCTCATGGCCAAAAGCCTATAATCCACAGGGTTAGGGGCTGGGGCGGCAGAATTCCTGGGTTCTGCCCCACCAGTGAAGCACACCAGCTCTTTCCAGTCCCCAGGCTTCAGTTTCCTCTTCTAAAAAGCCCTCCCTCATCCTAAGCAAGAGAGTGAGAAGGCATGGCATGGCCACCCTGCCAGCTCCTTTGCCACTGTTGTCTTGAGATAGCTGCCACCAGCCACCCAGAGGCCCCAGGGACAAGACAGAGCTTGGTCGGAGAAGTGCTAGAGAGGATGTGCCCTGCTCAACATTGCCAACTCCCCCCGCCCCAGGCCAGGCCTGGTGCCTCACCAGCACTTCCTTTCTGCAGATTTCCAGCCCAAGGTTCAGAGCCGCCTGGTCAGGGGCAGCAGTGTGTGTGAGGGCATCGCTGAGGTGCGCCAGAGATCTCAGTGGGAGGCCCTGTGTGACAGTTCTGCAGCCAGGGGTCGGGGACGGTGGGAAGAGCTATGTCGGGAGCAGCAGTGTGGTGAACTCATCTCCTTCCATGCCGTGGACGCTGACAGGACCTCCCCCGGGCTCCTCTGTACCCAGGAGAAGCTGTCTCAGTGTTACCATCTTCAGAAAAAAAACCACTGCAAGAGGGTATTCGTCACATGTGAGTTGACTGCAGCGGCGGAGGGCAGTGAAAGACTTTTCCTCTGGAACTTAGTGAACATATCTCTTAAGAGCAGATCTGAAGGCAGAAAAAGTTTCTGGGAAAAGGAGAATAAATGGGGTTCTGGGGGCAAAAATCAGCAATGATGAGTAGAGCCCGCAAGGCTCATTTGGGTCACTGTCAAGCTACTGATAGATGCCAGGACTCTCCCTTCCCTTCTATCTCCTGCTTTCCCAAGATGCAAGCTAGAAAATCAGGGAGGGGTGGGTGGAACATACTTACAATTTGAATGGTAACTGAATAATATCTAAGAGAAATGGGTACATGGATGGGTGACATGGATGGAGGTAGATGGGTGAATATATAGATGATTGTATAAATGGATGGATAAACAGTGGACACACAGATGGATGGATGGATGGATGGATGGATGGATGGATGTCTGCACAAACAGATGAATCGATGGGACAGTGGATGAATGGATAGATTAATGGTAGATACATAAGCAGATAGATGGGTAATAGATACATGACTGAAGGGAGGGAGGGAGGGAGGGAGGGAGGGATAGATGGATGAATAGGTGACAGATAGGTGGTTGAATTAATAGATGACTGGCTGGTTCTTGATATGTGGTCATGTATGGTCATCTTCCTGATGGTAGGTGATTGATCTAAGGCTGATTGATCTAAGTATGAAGACAGAAAGTTAACAGCTGATAACAAGAGTGGCAAATGGTAGCTGGATGGTCACTGAAGGTGACAAACTGTAGACAACTGAATAGACAGCAAAGACTCCTAGAGATGGCCAGAGAGTCAGGCAAATAGACAGCTCTGCTTTGAACACACTGGTGAGTTGGTAGGAAGTGCCAAGGTACTAGGGCAATTGGAGCAGTCGCTGCCCTCTGAGTTGCTCCCCAGGGCTGGGTCTGATTTAAGGCTCCCCCTATCCAGGCCAAGACCCAAACCCAGTGGGCCTGGCCCCAGGCACTGTGGCAAGCATCATCCTGACCCTTGTACTCGTGGTGGTGCTGCTGGTCATGTGTGGTCCTCTGGTCTACAAGAAGCTGGTGAAGAAATGTAGGTGCCAACCCCAAACCTTCCTCCCTCACCACCCACACCCACCCCCTGCTGCCCACTAGCCTTTTTCTGTCTAAAGTATTAGAAAGTCAGGACAGATTGTACCTTCTGATTTGCCCTAGTCTGGACTTAGCAAAAGTCAACTGCAGTTGATAAAAGCCATGGCCACATGACATCAGCACAGCCTCTGATGTCACAAGATGTGGCCCAAGACCAGCTCCACAGCTACCAATGACCACTGAGTGTGCTGCTGCCTCCATCAGAGCCTCAGTTTCCCTGTTTACTGAAAGCTGCATACCTTGAATAAGGCTTGCCTCCTGGCCTTGCAGACCTTAGAGAAATTACCCCAGGCAAGGAAGGAAGATAAAGAAGAACAGAGGCAGTAGTGGTGGGTCCCCAGTGCCCTCTGAGGTTATCCATTCTGGTTCTAAATAAACCCTTGGTCATTTTTATGGGGACCCAATGGCTTCAATCTCTTTCCCTAGTCAGTTAGGAAATGAGGCTGAAGGTCTGGAGTGGTAGACCCCATTAGTCCCGTCTCCAGGGCATCTGCCCTCCCCCAGACCCCACATCCCTTCACTACCATCTGGCCTCACAAGCTTCCTGTCTGTTGCCCAGTTCGTCAGAAGAAGCAGCGTCAGTGGATTGGCCCCACAGGAGTGAATCAGACCAGTAAGTGTTCCCAGGAGCGGGTGTCCCTCGGCCCCAGGACTCGATGTCCCTCGGCTCCAAGACTCAGGCCAACAAAGCAGAGTCAAGGTGTCTGCTGAGCCAGCAACCCAGCAGCTGCTAGTGGCCTCTGGTTTCCACCACATTTCACTAAGGTGTGACTGAGGTCAACGTATGTCCCCACACCAAAGAGTGAGGCTTCTTTTAGGAGTAAGTGGTTCTGTGTAATTGGCCTCTTGAGCCTCAGACACCGCTGTCTCTTGCCTTGTGGCTGATGTAAGCAGAGATTCCCCCCCCCCCCCCCCCTTTCTACCACAGGTCAAACAGTGCTAAACCACGCTACGCACAGTAATCGACTTCAGGCCATACCAGAGCCTTGTTAATGGCTCTTCTTCAAAGTAGGAAGGCATGACAAAGGACTGGCCAAGCTAGTTTTAGCACAGAACAGCTTCAGAGGGTGTTTTAGAATCCACTNAGGAGTAAGTGGTTCTGTGTAATTGGCCTCTTGAGCCTCAGACACCGCTGTCTCTTGCCTTGTGGCTGATGTAAGCAGAGATTCCCCCCCCCCCCAGCCCTTTCTTCCATTGGTCAAACAGTGCTAAGCAACGCTACGCACAGTTATCTACTTCAGGCCTTACCAGAGCCTTTTTAATGGCTCTTCTTCAAAGTAGGAAGGCATGACAAAGGACTGGCCAAGCTAGTTTTAGCACAGAACAGCTTCAGAGGGTGTTTTAGAATCCACTGACCCTGCCACCCTCCCCCTCCCTAGCCTTCACTCTCCTGGGCACATTCAGAGCTACCCTAATGGGTGGAAGCACGCACTTGATTTCTCTCCTCTTTCCATAGGCAGGCCCAAATCTTTCTAGGAGGTTCTCAGTTTTATTTGGTGTTATAGACTACAAAAGGTCCCGCCCTTGATGAGTAGGACCATCTCCCTAGCTCCAGCTACCTGCTAGGTAAAAGCCTGAGGGCTGAGGGGTACCTGGAGGCCTCCCTCCCGTGGCTAATCAGATCGCTGTGCAAGCCTGAGGCTGACTCTGGACCCTGAATCTCCCCGGAGAGAAAGGAAGGGGAAGTGTACCACCCCTCTCCCATGACCTAAGGGGAACAGGAAGCTAAGGGATGGGACCTTGCTTGGGAAGGACAGCACATTGATTCTAACAATGCCACCGGCCTCCTGTGTCTGCTCAGTGTCTTTCCATCGAAGCCACACAGCAACTGTACGGTCCCAGGTTGAGAACCCAACAGCCTCTCATGTGGACAATGAATACAGCCAGCCTCCCAGGAACTCTCACCTGTCTGCTTATCCAGGTGAGAGGCGGGGGCGGCAGGTGGGCCAGGTGGGCGGCAGGTGGGAGGGAGGGCGGCAGGTGGGAGGGAGGGCGTGCGGGGCGGGAGTGCTGACCTTGAAGTTTTGTGCTTTTTCCAAAGAGGGAAAGGGAGGCTTCAGGGGGTGGGGGATGCGACTGCCTGCTTGACAGCTGGTCCCAGCAGGGCGGTGGCAGGGATGCAGCCTTCACAGGTCTCTGCTGTCCCTTGGAGACCTTGAAACCCTCATCTAGAGAGAAGAATGCAGTTGGATGGATGCCATTAACCCCAGCCTTGCTGTGACCTAATGGGCCTGTTTGCCTGCGGGCCTTGAGGGGCTGGAAGATAAATGAGCCCCTCAGATCTCTCTGAGCCAGGACAGAGCCATTAAGTGGTCCACAGGAGCCTCCAATACTTGGCTCCTCACAGGCACTCACAATTAAGTCCCAGGGGGGCTGAAGCTCAGCATCATTAGTGAACACTTGGCCAGTCTGATCAAAACTGATACAGGGCTGTCGCCATCTCAGAAAACCTCTGTGATCTTGCTACCCACTCATCTCCTGGGGCTTTGTGCAGCCTCTGGGACTTCTTTAATAGGTAATCCTTTCTCTCCAGCTCTGGAAGGGGCCCTACACCGATCTTCCACACAACCTGACAACTCCTCTGACAGTGACTATGACCTGCAAGTGGCTCAGAGACTGTAAAAGGTGAGCCCATCCCTGCCTGGTGCTTGACACCCAGGACCTACCCCCAGCCCAGGGGAGCCAGCACCTCCACTGTCCACAATGGACAGAGGCCCCTAGAGTCTTCACATAACGGGGGGAGAGTGAACCAGTCTGCCATCCCAACACTTAGGAACAGTCATAAGTTTAAGGAGAATCTAGTCCACATAGCTAGTTCCAGGCCAGCCAGAGATACATAGCAAGCCTGTCTCAAAAGAAAAGAAAAATATATAGATAGAGATAGATATATACATACATACATACATACACACACACACACACACACACACACACACAAAACATCAACAACAATTTAGATGATGGAGCCACCTGAGCGAATGGTGGAAGAATCACTAATCTTAAAGCCATCCTGTAAAATTCCATCATGAAAAGCCACTGAAAATACTTGAGAGAGCTGAGGAGACAGCTGTTAGCAAAGCAGTGGCTTACAAGCAGGCGGCCTGAGTGTGAAACTCTAAACCCATATTTAAAACAAACAAATAAACAAACAAACAGCAAGCTAGGTACCATGGCATACAATTTATAATCCCAGCCATGGTATGGTGGGAGACAGAAACAGACCCTAGTGTTTGCTAGCTTAGCCTATGTGGCCAAGTTCCAGGCCAGTGGCAGATCCTGTCTCCAACAGAAAGTAGAAGAGGCTTCCAAAATAATACCTAAGGCTGTCTGTCCTCTAAGCTCCACATGCGAGTGCACACATATGTACTCCTCTCTCTCTGCACACATATGTACTTCTCTCTCTCTCTCTCTCTCTCTCTCTCTCTCTCTCTCTCTCTCTCTCTCTCTCACACACACACACACACACACACACACACATATACCCTTAAGGGTGTGATTTTTCATGAGAAATCAAAGCCTTCAGATCCACTATGCCTTGAGCAAGGAGAACTCCCTAGCACTGCCAAGCAGCTTCCCCAAACAGAGCCCAAAGCAAAAGCCCATGTCCAGCCTTGGGTTTCCCTCCACAGTGCCAGTGTCTACGCTTGCACATTTGTCCTTTGCACCTCACTTGAGGTCATCAACAAAGGCCAAGCGCATCCTCTCCGTCCTGAGGAAGCCTTTACCACTCTGAGTGCTGCCCACTTCCACTTCAGCCAGTACCTGGACAGAAGCCAAGGTCCTTTGGACAAGATCCCGGGCCCTGCGGCGGCAGGCCAGCTCCTATATCCCCTATGGCCACGACAGCCTGACTGCTCCCTGAAAGAGCCAACACTCAGCAGACAGAGCCTACAAGCAACCAATCCTTGCAAACAGAGACTCCAGTATCCAGAGGAGTCCCAATTCTCTGGGGAGCCGAGACCAGCGGGATTGGCTTTCTCCTTGGACTCTGACGCCATGAACAAATGATGAGGCCATACACCCAAGTGGGGTACTTACAAGTACTTATTTCTCAAGTGTATTTTTAATATATTCTTTGTAAATAATGGTTTTTTTTTTTCTACGTTTCAAGAACGTGAGCACTCCAGGCTGCTGTGCCCAGGGACCCACCCTCCAGACCTTCTAATGAGACCATAGTCCCAGCTGCTCACCTGAGCCAAGGAGAGGCCCATTTTCCCTGCCTTCCACATTTCTCATCCAAAGACACCTTCCCCTCCAGAGT
This sequence comes from Mus pahari, assembly GCF_900095145.1. Taxonomy (NCBI): domain Eukaryota; kingdom Metazoa; phylum Chordata; class Mammalia; order Rodentia; family Muridae; genus Mus; species Mus pahari. Next base: position 122,595,418 of record NC_034590.1, on the reverse strand, counting down.
GCGAGGCCTGCTGGCCAGCAAGGGCACTGGTACCCTGTGCCTACCAGAGCCCAGCATAAAGGGACATGCAGGCAATTCTCACCCAGCAGGCTCTTCTTACTCCTCACAACAGTCAGAAATCCCCAGCACAGACACTGTCAGCTAACCCTCAAGTCAGGAGTGGTAGAATGGAGATGGGTATGTTCCTAGAGTCTAAATAGTTCCCTTCAATTAAAAGTCTACTCCACCATTCAGATGTCCCTGACAATGGGCTAGAGGAAGACATCTACCCTGGAGTCCCTAAGGTGTCCTGACAATGGGCTAGGGGAAGACATCAACCCTGGGGTCCCTAAGGTGTCCCTGACAATGGGCTAGGGGAAGACATCTACCCTGGGGTCCCTAAGGTGTCCCTGACAATGGGCTAGGGGAAGACATCTACCCTGGGGTCCCTACCCCTACCCTACCCCTGCTCCCCAGTCTAATCCAGGGATAGGTTGTGCCTTGGCCATGAAGCCTTCAGGCACAGTTTTCAGTGGTCCACACACAGCAGCCAACTCTGGAAAAGCAAAAGTCACTCTCCCACATGGGGGGCGGGGGGAGGACAGGAAATCAGGGAGCTAGGCTCACCATCACTCTAGAAATCTGCCCAGTATTCTGCCCTTCCTACAACACCTTCTGCCCACCCAAGCCCCACTTTTTTAATTTCTAGTTATGTATATATGATGTGTCTTTGTGAATGGATGTGCAGGGTCAGACCCCTGAAGCTGGACTGTCACCTGATAAGGGTGCTGGGAATTGAACTATGGTCATCTGCAAGAGCAGTATTCACTCATAATTACAGAGTCATCTCTCCAGCCCTAGGTCCCCATCCTAATAGCCCAGGTCACATATCTGCTACTGATCACACTAGGAGCCCAGAAACAGGGTCTACCACATGCCTGCTCATACCTAAGGGGGTGAGGGGCCCCATGACAGGGAGCTAAGAGGTTGCTACTAGAAAGAAGCAGGATCCAAGGCAGCCACTGCCTCCCCCATAGTGTCTTTCTTGTAAAGCTCTTTATGTCTACCAGTGATTTCAAAGCTTCCATAGCCTGTTTAACAGAAAAAAAAAAAATAAACCACCAAAAAGCTTAGCAGAAAAGGAATCATTAGAAAACTGTTTGTGGGGCTGGAGAGATAGTTCAGTCAGCAAAAAGCTTGCACTGCAGTCATGAGGACCTGAGTTCAGATCCCTGGCACCCACATAAGAAAGTGGGCGTAGCAGCAGGCACCTAACATCCTAGCACCGGGGAAGGCAGAAACAGGCAGAGTCCTGGAGCTCCCGGGCCAGCTGGCCTACCTCAAGAGACACTACCTGTCTAGGCAGAGGAGGACTGAGGAAGGCCTACCTCAAGAGACCCTACCTGTCTAGGCAGAGGACTGAAGAAGACCTCCCTATAGAATACACATAAAACTCTCAAGCTATGTGGGCCTGGGAGATGTGTCCCAACAAGACCTGCCAGGTCACACAGCCCAGGAGGAACAATCTCATTCCTTTCAGCTCCTGTCACGTTCTAGGCTCTGATGCAGGAGCCGCACTGAGGGGCCAGCACTGCTCTTCTGATGGGAAGTTCACAGCACACATCTCAGCCACCAAGGCTGCCCTGTTGTGACCTGGGCTGCCTTGGGGTCTCCATTTTACCTCACTGGAACAGAGTAGGAACGGACCCTCCCACTCCTGGGTGCCCTACCTTCCTGCCCACTTTCCTGTCACTGGGCAACCTCTGAAGGCATGTGTATACAGTGTGCCTCCTCCTCAGAGGTCAGAGAAACTGAAAGCCTAAGAGGAAGCTTCCTTAGATCAATAGGCAGCAATCCCTGCCTCAGAGCTTCCAGCCCCATTCTGTACCCAGGGCCTGTCACTGTTGAAGTGCAGCAAGAAGCCTACATGATCTGGTAAGTATTTCGGAGGAGCTAGAAAGGACCTATGACATCGTACGCTGCCATGTTAGCAATGCAGCCGGGAGGAGGAAGCAAGGCAGAGGGAGTCTCATGCAGATCACGTGGCTCTCCAAGTCCTTTCTTAGAAAAGTTGGCCCTATGCCCCCCACCACCACTCTGGTATAACCCAAGGCAGGTGACTGAACTCTGCGGTAAGATCTGCAATTTATTCTGACTGATATCTCATGTACCCAGCCCTGGACTCCTGCCAGGCAACTCGAGTATAGCTGGGATTGAAGGGCAATGAACATCAAATTGAAGTTGGTGACTCTTGGCTGTATCCTCAAGCGGGACTTCTACGCACCACAGTGCATGGTGCAGGAACCCCACAGCCCTGGAACTCTGGATCAAAACCCAAGTCCTGTTTCCATGTGTAACCTGGTCACTGCTCCACTTAAACAGGCCGGCCTCCTGTTTAAACCTGGGGCTGGGAGGGCTAGGTGGCTGTGGAGAGGCCAGTAGGAGACATATGCCATGATCCTGGCGACCCTTAGCACCTCTGGGCATCTGTCACAGGCAACCTATCTCTACCACCTTGCCAGGAAGCAAGGGCAGAGCTGCCTAGAGGAAACTGCCAGGAACCTGGTCTCCCACATCCTCCTAGGCTCTCAATAACCACTCTGCAACAGTGCTTATAGGAATGCTGTGGCGAGCGCAGCCAAGCCCACAGCAGGCCACTTGGTACCAGAGACAGACAGACAGACAGACACCCATACACACACATTCTCATTCATATTGTCTGTATCTGTCTCTCTGTCTGTCTCTGTCGCTTTCTCTCTCTCTCCTCTCTCTCTCTTCCTCCCCTCCCCTCCCCTCCCCTCCTCTCTTCTCCTCTCCTCTTCTCTCCCCTCCTCTCCTGGTTTAGAAAAATGGATAGACTGCAACCATGCTCACCAGGTGACAGGGAACACTTACCTCCCAACCTTGACTGAGGCACTGGTGCCCCCTGGTGGAACTGAGTAGCTATGCATGTAGCCTGGAACAAAGCAAGCATTGTAGGCTCCAAGAAACAGCCAAGGAAAACCACAGAAAAGAAAGTGGGAAGAGCCAAACCCTAGGAAGACGTGGAGTGGGAGTGGGAGTGGGGGAATCAAGAGGTGGCCACCGATGGAAGGTGCTCTACAGACTAAGGCTGCAGAAGTCACCACCCCACAGGTAGGTACATCTGCTCTCAAACTCATCAGGAACACCACAGACCACGGAACTCATCAACATTTATTATGGCAATTGCACAAACAAATGGGCAGTCATCATCCAGTTCAGCAGCAATCTACCACAGACTCCATTAGTGATTCCACGTTATAAATAACTTAGGAGAAGCAAGCAGAGTTGGTAATGCACCGGTGGCCTGTGGGCGGAGTGGCACCAGAAGATGGGGTTCCTCCTTGACCCCCAGCACCTTGGCCCACCAGAGGCTGGGTACCCAGGCAGGGGATGCTTCAAGGCACATACAATTTCCTAACCCGTAGCAGCTCCAGGGTCTGCCCTGAGACCTGGTTCACATCTGGACCAGCCACACAGATGCATCATCTGCTGCAACCCCTTTAGAATAGTGTAGTCACTTTTAGTACTAAACAGGCTTTAGCCCCATCCAGTGCAGGGGCTGCACTCACAGTCCCTACCCTTTACATTCTGAGAATGAGAGTGTAGAGAAACCGACCCCAATGTAGTGATGATGTCTGGGAAGCACCATGGGGGTGTTCTGTAAGGGTATGTCTGGTGTCTGTTCTGTGGGGACACTGGGGAAAGGAAGGAGATAGACAAGATAAAGGGGGCTGCTAGCAAATAAGATTCAAGGCACTAAAGGAGTGGAGGGGTGGGTGAACCTCCGAGAAAGCCAGCCCGAAGTGGAGGGCCCCAGGAGTGAAAAGTGGCTGGGAGGTAACCCTGGTCCTCCACTCCAGCCAGGGGCTCCAGGTGACCTCTAGGACATCCAACCATACAACTTGAGGCCTGGGTTTCCCTTGGCATCCCCAGCTCTCTCACCATACCACTGCTGCTATGGTCCCTGCCAGCACGTAGGACACACTTGCCTGACATTGGCATGGCAGCTAAAATATGGCTTTCAGGACTCAAAGTCCATTTTTCCTAACTGTTCCTTCCTATGACCCAACCATGGTAAATAAGGTAGACCATCCTTTAGTGGACAGACAGAACTCTGTCATCACTTGGCATGTGATTCCACATCAAACATACCAAGCTCCAAGGGACAGCCTGGATGAGCAGGGTCACCCTGCATCAAGATTATTCTATATTGGTTCAGCTGTCAGGGATCAAGCGCAGGTAGCTATGCAAAGACATGAACACACCCGTTCATGCAGACACCAGAGAGCCCTGGGCTCCCAGCAGGCCACTCAGGATGTGCTGAGCAGTCCCTGGCAGAAGGAGCTCCCAGTAGGACTCATGCCGCACTGTTCAGGGCCTTTCAGGAGGCCTATGTGCTTCCAACTCGAGGCTCAAGGCTTCTGTGTGTCCCAGCGTTTCAGGGCGCATCACCACCACGTCCAGTGTTAACCTCAAATCTCAGCAAATGGAGGCCAAAGGCTGTGGTGCAGGTAGAAGGAAGAAGGTGGACACAGGCCAGGACTAATACCTAGGCCAGGCAGGCCCTGGAGGGTGGAAGCCATAAGGGGTTGTCCCCGGAGGGTACGGAGGTTGAGGGGGCACAGGAGGCTGGGGCTGTCCTGGGAAGCCCGGGAGCGGAGGCTGTGTTGGGTAAGGAGGTTTGTTTCCTGATGGGAGGTAGGGGGACTGTTGAGGATAACCAGGACTAGGAGTTCGGCCCCCCACTAAGGGGTATCCTGGACCAGAGGTGCTAGTTGGAACCGTAGGATAGCCAGGCTGGGGCGGGCCACTCCTCTGTGGAGACCAGGAGTAACCCACCATGGCCCTGGGTCCTGGATGAGGTGATGGGTAAGGACCCAGAGGCCCACCATAGGAGGAAGGCTGGGCCACCACAGGGAAGGGGGCTGGCTGCAGGGCTCCCTGGGCTGTCGGGCCCACAGGCAAGCCTGGGGATGGGCTGTAGGGCAAAGGGTAGGGAGTCACTACAGAGGGCTGTGGAGGCTGTTCTTCAGTCTCAGGGGGTGTTGCCTGGGGTACTGGGCGTGGGGGTGGTGGGCGCTTTGGAGGGACATCTCCAGCCAGCTCTGGCAAAGCTCGAGGCCGCCTCACCACGTCCTGGAGCTTCTCTACGCGGACTCGACGCAGGTGCAGCAGTGTCCTCATGGAAGAGAAGGACTCCAAGAACGTTTCCAAGGGCACCTCACCTTCTAGGAATTTCTCAGCCATGGCCTACAGGACACAAGAACTCTTGACAACAGAGGCCTTCCCCAGCCTTCCCTGGCCCATTCAGAGTGACTCCCTCACCAAAATGCCAGCTCCTTAACGGCAGGACCATGTCTTCCACGGTCACACTGCCCCCTACCCAGCACCGTGCCGGGTCCTTGGTGGTCGCACAAGTCTGTCCAGCAGCTGGACCTATGCTAGTGACTAGTGACCAGTATGCTGGCTGCTAGTGACTAGTATGCTAGTGACTAGTGACCAGTATGCTGGCTGCTAGTGACTAGTATGCTA
>NC_034590.1:122542781-122589573 GCF_900095145.1 Mus pahari | reverse complement strand
CTAGTGACTAGTATGCTGGCTGCTAGTGACTAGTATGCTAGTGACTAGTGACTAGTATGCTGGCCCCGCGCTGCATCCAAAACACAAAGATGTCTCTGCCCACGGAGATAAAGGCACATCCAGAGGGAGGAGACAGCAGAGAGAGCCCAGGAGCAGGGGCCTAGCTCTGTACCACCACCTATCCAATGTGTGAGCTCCCTGGGGCCTCCTGTTGGTCACTCATTCCTGATTCAACTGGGGTCCTGATGTGGTAAAGCCCCCTTAACCATGATTTCAGATACTAGAGATCCTCTGACGGTCCAAAAACACTGCATGGAAATTTCCAGAAATCATCTGTAAGTGTTAAGTAACTTTCATTATAAGATATTGTTATAGCTGGCCTTTTATTACTTCCTGTTCATGTATGTGTATGTTTGCATGTATGAACACACGTGAGTAAGGGTGAACACACATACGTGTACATGTGGAATGGAGAGGCCAACTTCAGGTATTGTTGCTCAGGCACTGTTCACCTTCTCTCCTGAGTCAGAGTCTATTCCAGGCTCACCAATTCAGCTAGACTGCCTGCCAGAAACCCCAGGGGTCTGCCTGTCCCTCCCGTCCGACCAGCACTGGAAAGGCAAGCATGCACCACCTTGCCTGGATTTTTACATGGGTGTGGGGGTCAAAGCCAGGTCGGCATGCTTGCGCAGCAAACACCCTGTCACCTGGACTACCTCCCCAGCCTGTGGCTACTTTTCTTAAGCTCTCACTGAGCCTGCTTTGTACACTATATATTATCATAAACATATGTACAGGAAAACAGTACTGTCGACACAGAAGCGAGTGCTAACTGTGGTTTCAAGTGTTTCCCTGGGGTCTTAGAATGTGTCCCTAGTCTGTACTGCAGTGTGTCCACCAGCACTCCAGTGCCGTCGACTCAAGCCGCGCTCCAAACCCTTCTGCTCTGTGGTTCTTGGGCTCACCTGAGACCTGAGGCCCACTAACCACCCTGGCCAAGGGATTAGAATGCCACTCCCACCTCACCTCAGACTCCTCCTCGATCTTCATGCCTTCGATCTGCAGAAGGTCCAACAAGGTCCCAGGCTGCAGTGCTGAGGAAAATTTCTCTGGAAGGAAGGGCAGAGAGGTTGACATTTCAAAAGCACTGCTTTAATTAAAGCTGAGGGCCCTGATTTCAGGGAAGACATGTGACATGCCCTCTGTGTGCTTGGGCCTAGCCACTATAGAGTCCCTGCTGCTGGTTCTGTGAGCATTCAGGACTCAGCCACAACAGGCCCCAGTGGAAAGAGAGTCCCTACAGCTGGTTCTGTGGGGTCCTTTTGGTTCATGTAGCTACTCACCATCTTGGTAAAGAGGAGCTTAGGGACAGAGCTCAGATCTTGGCCAAGCCGCTCCCAAGGGCATAGCCATCCAGGAAGCCTTCCTACCTCACAGGGCCTAGGCCAGCTCTGCAAGGCTCGGGGCTAAGTTGGCAGAGGCAGTGAAAGATACTGGCTGCCTAGATTCAAGTCCCATTCCAGGGCTAGAGAGATGCTCAGCTCTTAAGGGCTATGCTTGCAAATCCCAACTCCACCTAACTCTGGTGGGATGACCTCAGGCAAGGCCTCAACCAGCTCCAGCTTTGTTTTCCTCATATATAAAAATACTAAGTTCAGGCCATTTTTAATACTATGAAAATATCACTGGGGTATACAATAAATATAAATACTCAAACATTTAGACTAACCACAGTATCTACACATTTGCTTATTATCATGTAAAAATATCAAAGTACTTATCCCACAGTGTGAATGAAGCACAGTGGCTACAATGGCTGCTGGCCCTCTCCTATTCTGGGTATCTAAGCATCCTTGGTATTCCAGCTGCTTCCCTCGTCCTCCTTTGAACAGAAGTATCAACCAGCAGGGAAGATAGCTAGAGTGCTTGTCCATGGTCAGCTGTCCCTACCCAGCTTGGCTTTCTGCTCCTGGCACCGCTCCACAAGCTTCCGCAGCTCCTGGTATTTGTCTGAGAGGTTAGAGCGGCTGATTTCCAGGGGACCTTGGAACTCCAGGTTCTGCTCTGCCAGGCTCCGGTTGGTGGCCAATGCCATCTCTCGTTCTAACTGCAGGTCCTGAACCTAAGGAAAGCAGGACAACTGACAATGAGCTTAGCTGTAACTGGTCAGCCTCCAGCAGGGGGCACTCCTGGACTCACTGCTCAGCTTGGTGCTCAGCCCTCAACCAGTCACAGAAGCCTGGGTTTAAAGGCTATGCAGGCATTGTGACCCAGGTACCTCACCTCATCCTGATCAGGAGAGCCTGTGAGAATGACACCTGGGAAACAGGCAGCAAGGCTAACCACCTATCCATGGCTTCCCAATAGACAAGTTCCTGCAAGTGCTTCTGTGCTGTGCCGGCCAAGCTGAGGGAAAGATCACTCAGTGGGAGGGATGAAACCCAGAGTCCCCACCATTAGCCCCAAGTGAAAAAGACACATGGACACACACACACTATGCATGCATACACATGAGAGGCTGCTAGGGAGAATGAAGGTAACCCAGGCCAGACCAAAAGCTAGAACTATCATGAGGTCCCAAAAGTATTAGGGAGGGAGGCCCTGTGGTAGTCAGGACCCTGTGTAGCCCAAGCCACTGAAGCAGGACAGATATCCCCACCTCCCAGGTCAAACACAGCCTACAGAGCTATAGATAGTTCCTCAATGCTGCCTACTGAAAATGCTTCCCTAGTTGGCAAACTAGGGTCCTCATGCAGGCCCCTAGTTAACTGCCGGTCAGGCAGAAGCAGCCTTGGAACCTTGCCCAGCGGGCCTACCATCTGCTTCACTGAGAGGAGAGCTGGAGACAGGGCCACCAGCACATCGCAGTACCATATGGCACCAGCAGAGGGGGCTCAGCACTGGCCACAAGTTAGGGAACAGGTCAGGACCATCTTCCAAGGGACAGAAGAGATCTGCAACACAGAGCTTCTCCCTCCACCTTGGCCAACACGTGGCACACCAGGCCAGATGGGCTTCCACTAGAGCAGCCCCAGGAAGCCAGGGGGTTCCAGAAGGGCCACCCTGCTCTGACCCCTGCTCAGGGCCTCAAGCCCTGTAGTTACAGCAGGCTGCAGCCTACTAGAAAGAGGAATGTTGCCAGTTACCTCGTGCACAGACAAGGGTGTCCGGGCTCAGGGTTAGAACGCCTTTACCTGGACTGCCTGCTGTCCAGCCAGAAATGCCATTTAACCCCTGGACAAGCTCACTGGCACCGGAGCAGAGAAACTGCTGAGTGTGCATGTTAGCCAGGATGCTGGAGGATGGCTCAACAATTAAGAACGCATACTGCTCATCTAGAGGATCTGAGTTCAGTTCCCAGGACCCACGTCAAGTGGTTCACACCACCTGACACTTCAGCTCCAGGGGATCTAACAGACTCTTCTGGCCTCCAAAGGTACTGCACCAAACATGCACAAACCCACACTAGACACACCTATACATATAACAACAACAACAAAAAAAATGCAGTGTTAAAAAAGAAAAGGAAAGAAAATGCCAGGGACACTTGTGTGGCCACCTGTGAGTGTGGGGCCTGCCCTTCCTGGCCACATACCCTTGGGCATCCTTACCTGTCCATGGCTTTTCCCTGGGTCGGAAGCACTACATCTGTGTTGTGCCATCCTCTCCGAGGCTTGTCTATACATTTCCACTTCTCCCTACCCTGGAGCCCATCTCTTACAAACACCCTATGAGGCCAGGGGAGTTGCACAGCTCCCTCTCTACAGAGATGAACACTCCCACCACCTTTCTCTTCTGCCAGCCCTACATGACACAATTACTGCCTTACCACTATGACAGACAGACAGACAGACAGCCAAAGACTTTCTGAAAGAGTAAGTAGCTTGCCCTGCTTTGTTTCTGTCTGTCCCTGCTCAGACATGGCCACACCAAAAGGTTCAGCCTGTCCTTGGCCAGGAAGCTGCATCCCTTCCATCCCCAGGAGGCCGTGCTTTTCCACAGGGCTGACGACTCGCTCAGCTTGGAAGCAGTGAACTCCCGAGAGCTGGACTTGCTTTTGCTGAGCTCCACTCCCTTCAGGGACAAGCCTGGGAGTCCCCTTACCATTTCATTCTGTTGCTCATTGCTAGCTAAAGAAATGCTTAGGGCTAAAAAGATGGCTCGGTAAGTAAAGGTGCTTGCTGCTAAGCCTGACTGACCTGAGTTTGAACCCTTGGCTCCAAATGGTAGGAGAGAACCAACTCCTGAAAGTTGTCCTTTGACCTCCACACTTGTGATATGGCATTCATGCACAGATATGTGTGTGCACAGAGATAGGACACAATAAAAAGAAGAGACCCTTGGAGTTTAATGGCAAACATCCAGCAACACAAAATCTCAGATGCTGAGACACCTATCAGTGACACTCTTGTTCTAGATTTCACAGAGCCTATGTGACACTCAGGGAATTCTGGATTTCAGAATGTCTCAGAATTTGTAGTTTTTTATATTGTGGATATCTAACTAGTAAATCTACGCAAAACATTTCAAGGGCCAAGACATATGCAATCTGAAAAACTTACATCCCAAGAACTTGGGGTAAGGGACATTCAGTCTGTATGTGACTTTGCTCCTATGCTGCTGGGCTTCGAGATGAGTCACACAAAGACCTCTCCTACTCCCTGCCGAAAGGTCTTTCTAACCCAGCCCTGGGTTGTCTCCAATCCAGCAGAGATGCCTGAGCAGGGCTGCGGAGCAGGCTGGGGAGCAGGTGGCAGCAGAACGCACCGCAGAGTGGATACAGGACCATGTGCACCCATGAAGCAGGGTGAGGCTCCGGGGAGGCTGACAGGGATGCTAACTGGACAGCTCCCTGTTCTTTAACACAGTGAATTCACAGAGCACACGCCACATCTGCTCATCAGGAAAAAGGGCACACATGAGTGACCATCAGAGGAGCCTAGTATTTCCTGTGCTCCCTTCCCTCCCTCAAACAGACGCTTCCAGGCCAAGGACCAGCTGCAGCTACTGGGGGGGGGGGGGTGCCTGTGGGTATTTCTAGCTGAGAGGCCACATCAAGTCACCTGACCTCCAGCTCACAGGAAATAGTGACAGTGAGGGCCAAGTCAAGCTCTGTAAAGACAGCAGGGTGGCGCTTATTCCTGGAAGGATCCTGTGACTGGAAGCTGAGAGGTGGGGTGCTGGCTGCAGTGGGGAACAGTATGAGACATGAGTGAGCATATCACAGTGGGGGGAGATACCCCCCTCCCTAGTGCATGAGGGGGCTGTCTCTAGGCCCATGCTGGAATGGTATGAAGATTCCTGGGCCATTTGGGTCCCTGGCTGTCCCAGTCCAAGGTGGACCCAGCACTCCTTATCATTCCCTGGGCTCCTAGAGGACCCAGGCCCTTGCTTGAAACCTCAGGGCTCCCCTAGTAAAAGCCAAGGTAAAATTCACAGCACAAGGTGAATCCTGGCTCAAGCTCCTGCTAAGCACGAATCCTTGACAAGCACTTGTCAGGGTGGGTGGGATGGCTCAGTGGGTAAGGGCCCTTGCCAGCAAGCTGACATGAGTTCAATCTCTGGGGCCCTTACGGTAGAAAGAAAGATCATTTCTTGCAAGTTATACCTGGCGCGCGCGTAACATGCACGCGCACACATAGAGACCACACTACACACAAACACACTAAATAAATGTAATAAAAATTTAAAAGACCTGAATGAGGCTGGAGATATGGCTTAGCAGTTAAAAGTACTGATTGCTCTTATAGAGGACCAGGGTTCAATTCCTAGCACGCACATGGCAGCTCACAGTAGTAATTCTAGTTCCAGGGCGTCCAGCATCCTCTGATGACCTCTGGGTTCCTGCACACACCTGGTGCACATTCATATATATATGTCACACACTCACATGCACACGCACACACATGCACAAAGTAAATAAATTTGTTAAGGGACCTTAAGTGACCAATTAAAGAAAAAAGAGGAAGAGAAGGAGGAAGAAGAGGAGGAGCAAAAAGAACCAGCAACAGCAGCAGCAGCGCCCGCCAGCTTCCTTGTACCTCAGGAGACTCCAAGGCTAGCCGGGCAATGGCTTCCGGGTCATTCTGCATTTCCTCCAGCTCCTGCAGGGTCTTGTCTTTCAGCCCCTCCATCTTCTCCTGCAAACACAAAGCAATACCCAACTTAAGGAAAAGTCACCCGGATCCCTCCACAAGAGGGGCCCAAGGAGACATGAGGGTCTCTGGAAACTCCTCGATGAAGCCCCAGCCATTTCTGCTCCCCAAACCCTAAGACAGATGAGAAATCTGTAAAACTACTTGGTAGTCACAGCACAAGATGGCATGGAGCTGACTGGAAAAGATGAGAGAGGGGCCAGGCTGCAAGGATACAGACTAAATTTGGTACCCAGACCTTGGTACATGACTACTTTTGTCTGAACCTGATTTAAACACCCGTCCCCAACCCCCACCAAAGGGCTTTACAGGCCTCAACACCACAGGCCCAGCTATGTCCCTGCCTGTTATATTTAGTATTCTAGTGACCTCAGGTCTCCCTAAGTATTCTGTAACTGCAGGCCTCTCCACAGATCACAGAAAAACTGTCACATCTATGCCCTCACTGGAATGGGAAAAAAAAAAAAATCATCAAGTCACCTTTGCAGGCAATCAGAAGAGAAAAAACCCAACTGATCCAGGCAGAAAGTTGCTCTGACAGGGCAGAAGTCAGCAGTCCTCTCACTGTCACTGTCCCAAAGGCCACCTGTCATCTGTATGACAAGTCACAGCCAAGCCTGGGGGCAGCCAGGAGGAAGTAGACACACCAAGAATCGCCTTTCTGCTGCAGGAGATACGTGTTTTAGAGCACTCATGTTGAGTGTTCTTATTGTAAAGGCTGCTAGTTTCCAGAAGGTTCTGACTCTGCAGAGATTAAGGGCCCTCTACCCTTGTTAGAGCTTGCCTGGGAGCCATGGTGACGACTCGGCCTAGAAGGCTTTTGGGAACTAAGAGCCAAGATCAGACAGAGGCCACCGTCTATGGGCCTCAGTTTCTCTGTCTGTAACAGGAAGGGAATGGCACCCTGGGTGAAGGGAGAAAGTAATGAGCACTGATGACGAGCTCCCTTTGCTGAGGTCTTCATCCTGGTCCAGGCCTGACCTGTGTCCTTTCATGTTGTAAAGAATGAGTGGCGTGGACACCGCTAATAAGGAGCTACTTGAGTTGGGAGCAGCCCCAGCCATCATCCCCTGAAGGCTTCACATTGCCCAGCCTCTAAATCAGCTCGGCTAGGCACCACGAGGTACCTGCCCACCCCACCCAAGCCCAGAAACCCAGACTCCATCCTGGGGATCTGGATGGATCTGGTCTAGGAAAGAGGATAACTCCACACCTGTTGCATCATGCAGGAACAACAGATTCTGAGCACTGGACTACAGCGTAACCTACACCGCCTCAGCCAGGCTCTTAGATCCCCAGAACCCAAGCGAACTCAGGTTCAGCATGGCTGCCAACCTCTAATTCCAGTGCTCTACAGATAAGAGTCAAGGGATGGAGGAGCCAGTTGGCTAGCCAGCCTAGCCCACTGTGGTGAGCTCTGGGTTAAATGGAGAGACCTGGCCACAATGCATGAGGTAGAGAGTGATAAAGGAAGACTTTTAACATCAACCTTGGACCCACACCCACATACGCATGCATGCACATGTATGTGTGTCTGCACATATATGAACACACCACACACACATAAGTGAGAGGAAGGAAGGAAATTCTTATAGAGAAATTCTTCATAATGAAAAGACCCAAAAGGAAGGAATCCAAAATCCTACCCTGCACTATGTCTGTACTTCACACTGCTACCCCAAATTCCAGGTCTAGAAGTCAGAACCGGGAAGAGGCCCCGTGTTGGACCAAAGCTCTGAGGAGAAACAATATTGTTCCACCTAAACCCAACTGTGCCTGTGGCAAACAGGAACAGCACTTTAAAGGTCCTGAGACCCACTATGCCCTTAATCCCAGCGCTTGAAAGACTGACATCAAAAGTTCAAGACTAGCCTGGACTCTGAGTGCCACCCAAAAAAAAAAAAAAAAAAAAAACCAAAACCAAAAACAAAAACACAGAAGGCCTGAGAATGTAACTCAGTTTGTGGAGTGCCTGTCTGTTGAGCATGCATCCCTGGCACAGGATAGAACCAGGCATAGTGGTACACACATTTGAAATCCCAGTACTCCAGAGAGGCAGAGGCCAGAGGATCAATAGTTCAAAGCCAGCATGGGCTACATAGTTAGTTCAAGTCCAGTTTCAAAAATATAAATGACTTGAAAATACCCAAACACATGAAGTACAGGCTTAGCAATGCAGACCTTGCACAAGGCCAGTTCTGCCCCTTGTCAGCTATGTCCTCATCTCAGTGGAAGCTCCTGGAACCTACATTCTTCATCTATGAGATGGACCAAAGGGCAGCAGCTCCCTTACAGGTTCAGTGACACAACGCACCAGATCAGCACAAGAACAAATGCTGGCCAAAGATTTCAACACCGCAGAAATTATGCAGGAAGGATCATGGTGGCCTCCGGTGAGGCTCAGCCAAGAACTTGCTGGGCCACAGCAGCAGCACAGAGCACAGCCCCACCCACCAAGCCCAGTGCCTGCTGCTCTTGCCTGCGGTGGGGCCAAGTACAGTAGCCACTGGCAGCCTGGTAGGATGGTAGCTGGCTAACCACACACAAACAGCTGGTTAGCAGTACCATGTGTAGCAACCCCAGCAGCGCCAGGACCTCCCCCCACAGAGAAGTCCATTCAGCAAGCCCTGAGCAGAGCCGAGAGTCCCTGGGGCAGTCCTCTTATGTTTCCCTGGACACACTTGCTCTGTCCACAGTGTGATGAAGACCAAGCCAAAAGTGAGAGATCACAAGCCCACAAAGCAGTTGCTGCTTACCTGGGTGGCTGCTGTCCCTGCCTCTTGGCTAGTGGTAGTCCCTATCAGGAGCAGCACATCCCTGGTGGAGGTAGGCGCAGGCTGTTCTGTGAGAACTCTCACAGCATCACCCACTGGATGTTACAGGGGCTGGTCTCTCACAAGTCAGGTATCACCTGCTTTTCAGAGCCACCCAGAGAGTCAGAGAGCAACAAGCACTTGTCCAGGGCCACAGTTTGGGAAAGGTGAGAAGGGGAAGCTACCATGCCCAGGGCCCATGAGCAGCTACCTAAAATTGGGGCCCTGCGGCTAGTGTCTGCTGCTAGCAACTCCTAACTCCCAACAACCAACCAACACGGTAGAACCACCAGGGCTGTCACACGGCTGGGGTTGGGGAGCAGGGCTTATAACGAATTATTTAGGGACCAAGTCCTTAGGCTTTTGTTTCTAGAGGGCTGACAAGTCCGATTACCTCAGGCCTTGGTGCCAGGGCTCTGACACATACTTCCCTTCCTATGACCACTATGGCACTGAAATGACTCTGAGGACAGTGGCGTGGGCTGCCGGGGGAGGGGAAGTGGGAGCCA
Source organism: Mus pahari (assembly GCF_900095145.1). Lineage (NCBI taxonomy): Eukaryota > Metazoa > Chordata > Mammalia > Rodentia > Muridae > Mus > Mus pahari. Next base: position 122,580,096 of record NC_034590.1, on the reverse strand, counting down.
TGTGAGAATGGCTAAGGACCTGGGCATTCATCTTTGTCTTCCCAGTACTTAGCACAGACCCGTTCAGAGGCAATTCAGAAACTGCCAAGGGTGGAGGAAGAGAAGAGAGACACCAGGCCAGCCAGGACAAGTTCAACAAGGTGCAGAATCAGAACAGCCCAGCTTCCCACTTGCTCAAGCCTTCCTGCATATCCATCATCCCTTTAAGGAACAGGCATTTATTGAGCAATTACTATATGTCAAGACCCATGCTGTCCCATATCACAGGCCAGAAGGAAATATAAACGTTGAATTTTATGAGCCTGGTTCAGTAGACACATTAAAAACAAAACAAAAAACGTTCTTCTTCCTCTTATAGAACTTGGTTTGATTCTAAAAACACCTTTTAAAAAGCCGTAGGTCCTTAAGAACACATGAACACAGGTGAAGGAGAGGCATGAGGTGTGACCAGTGAAGAAGCCAGTGGCCGGGAGGTGGGGAGAAAGGGAGCTTGGAGCAGTGAAGGCCAGAGAGGGTCCTGTGGGGGACACTGCAGAATCTAGGAGGGAGCTGGGAGCTGGGGAGGCAGCTGCAGTGTCGCAGGTACAGCAGGGTAACAGGTCTCAAGGAGGTGACACTGACACCTCAGCAGAGGTGATTAGACTGCCAGTGAGTGGGAAAGTAACAGCACAGGAGGGGTTGAAAATGGGTCCCTGTAGCCTGCACTGAGAAGGGAAAAGGCAGGGCTTGTTTCCCTGCCCCCATCCTATCCCTGACTTTTCTTGGTTTAACTGCCTGCTCTGCAGTCTTCCTTCACTAAAGGTCTCAGCTTGTGAAGGCCAGGCCCGCAAGTCAGAGGCCAAGCATGGAATCCTTTTAAAGTCATGCACCCCAGACTCTAAATGCAGGACAGGGTGATGGCTGTGCAGGCCTGCCTCCTCCCCAGGAAAGCTACAAGGCCCAGTTTTCATGCACAGCCCCACTTGGGGCGGGTCACAAAAACCCAGGGGCTGTGGTCTGTAACCTAAAACTAACACCATGCCCTTTGGTGACCATGCACATGGGAATGACAGATCATAGGAGGGAGAGTCAACCCATGGCACGTGCTCTGATGCTCCCAGCAGGGAAGGGATGGGAACACAGTGACAAACTGATGGCCTGGGTCTTGCGTCGACTGCTGCCATCCAAACTGCTGCTGGTCTCACCTTCTTTTCTTGACTTCCTATCTTGACAAAACCATTCCACAGGCTTTGAACAACAGCAACACAATATGACCCAGATAGTGAAGTCATAAGCCAGATTAGGACCAGTGGATTTAGGCCAACCACACTGTTATTTCTGGCCACCCCCCAGTAGAGGCAACTGAAGAACTGCTCAGAGGGAAGGCACAAGCGTACCCAATCCTAACTCATCCCTACAATGAGGCTCTGTGGGCTCATTCCTCCTCTCACTCAGCCAGCCAACATTACTTGCCAGCCTGCTATCACACTGCAAGGAGAGCTGATACCCCTCAGTTTCTCACAAATCCCTACATATACCAAGAGCACGGGAAGAAACTGCTACCATAGCAACCTACAAGGAGCATGCTACAGTGAACTAAACCTGACCTAACCCTAATAGCAAAGATACCTGCTGTTGCCCTGGAAACCTTCCTAATCCTGCTGCTTAATGCAGAAACACTGGTTGACCTGCTCCACTTCTCGTTCCTAGAATGACTCCAGCCATGGCCCCAAGTACGGGAGTCCCAGCCTCCCAGGGGAGACCCAGCATTGTGGAACTGATCTTCCCTGTGATTTGAAAAGCTGGAATATAAGCCATAGAAGAGAAACTCTGTGGGGCTCTGGTTACCACTGCCATTTCTACCATGTTGGGGATGGAACCCAAGGCCTCACACAAATTAGGTGTATTAGTTATGTCACCAATGAAACAAAATACCTGACACCACACTCCAGGAAGGAGGGTTTCTGGCTCACACTCCAGACATGGTCCATTGTGGATAGGAAGGTATGCTGGCAAGAGCGTGAGACATCCACACTAGGGACGAAGAGATGGGACACCATATTTAGGATGTATCTTCCCAGCTCAATTAACCTAATCTAGATAATCCCTCACAGACAAACCCAGAGATTTGTTTCTGGGGCAATTCTAAATCCCCTCAGGATGAAAACCAAAATGAATCTTCAAATTAGGAAAGGGCTTTACTTCTGAGAAACACCCCCAGCCTAATCTTCATTTTTTTTTTTTTTAGATTTATTTATTTATTATATGTAAGTACACTGTAGCTGTCTTCAGACACTCCAGAAGAGGGAGTCAGATCTCATTACAGATGGTTATGAGCCACCATGTGGTTGCTGGGATTTGAACTCAGGACCTTCGGAAGAACAGTCGGGTGCTCTTACCCACTGAGCCATTTCACCAGCCCCCCCCCCTTTTTTTTAAACTGTATTAGTGTGTGCAAGTGAGAGGGTAGTCAGAGGACAATTTCCTGGAGTTGGTTCTGTCATTTTTATGTATGTCCAGGGATCAAATAGGTCACCAGGTTTGTGCAACAAGCATTTTTTACCTGCTGACCACCTTGCCTGCCCAGATTCTCACTCTTCCTAGGCAATGCTAGGATGGGGGGGGCAGGAGGCTTCCTCAAGTGTGAAGGGTCCCCAAAGAGATCAGAGCTTTGTAGCAAAACACATCTAAACTTGAATGTGCTCAACCTTTTCTGGTGACTTACTCAGCTGTTCTCTTCTGGCTCTCAAGGGGCCAGAAGGATTTAATGAGAATCAAACAATTTCTAAAGGTGCTAGACAGGACACAATGACTTCAACACACAACTCGTTCACACCTATGGTTACAAACGGCCGCCTGTCAGCCACGCTAGGCCTCCAGCTAGGTGGCATCAGAGCAGGGCGACCAGGTGTGGCTTTCTCCAGCTGGCTAAGTCCACAAGAACAAGTCTGCAGATAAAAGCTAGTAGACACATCCGGCCGGAATGTAATTGCTCAGGATAAGGCTGTGTGAAAGAAGGTGCCTCCTCCATGTAAATATTTATACAATTAGCCCACTGTTCTTTAGGTCTACTGAAAAACTCTGCCTGAGGCAGGGCCCCATGTAAGGCATTGCAGGAGGAAGTGGGCCAAGTGTGAGCGGGGCCTCCAGAATGACTTCTGGTTGATATCAACCAGGCTTGCCCACACCTGGGCTGTCACCAGCTGGCTGAGGACCCCACCAACAAAGGCAAGCGATGCTGAGTCCCTGGCAGACTCCTTATCTCTGTTGATAGCACAGCCTGTGTGCTGAAGAGACCTCTCCCAAGCCTGCTGGATCCTCCAGCACTGCTGAGATACCCAACCCCAGGTTCTCTCTCCCTCCAGCAACCACTTACATCAGTTTCTCAAGTCATCCCAATGCCTCAGTATGCCACTTCAGGCCAGAAATGGGCCTCACGTTCAATACCCAACCATCAAGCTTGCTTCCTGAGTCTCTAAAGAGCACCATCCAGACATTGCTGCCCTGCCATAGGCTCTAAGATGGTTTCCCACCTCCAGAACCTCCTCCCTTACATCACTGTTCAGCCCCTCTGGATTGATCTTTCTCTAAACCTACCAGGTCCCTCTGGTTTCCCTGGGGACCTGGTAGTCACCTCTTTCCATTCTCTGGTCCGAAGCAGGAAGAAGCCTGGAGACAATTGTCCTAAGTCTGACATTAGGTCTAACACTGACCTGCCCCACCCCAAGCCCCACTCTTCTACTTCCTTATGACTGTGACATCTTCAGTAGGGCAAAGAGGGGATCACACCTGGCTAAACACCCATGTCTTGGTTCCATGACTATAAACCAGTGTCTGGCTCTGGGGACAAACTTAATAAGGAATGGTTACTATAGACAGATTGCAGCCAGCCTCCAAGGAGCAGGGCCTGTTAAATTATGTTCAGAGCCCAACAGAACACAATCTGAACAAACACAGTATGAAGCCCATAATCCTTTACCAGTACTCATGCTAATAAAAACAGCCAGGGCACAGCATCACCCAGAGCCATTCCTCCCCCAGATCTCAGCTCTGTGGGGCAGACCTAACATCTGGGAAGCTAGCAGCCTTCACTGGCTGGGGAGTCTGGGCAGGGAATATAATCTCCCTGTGCCTTAGTTTCTTCCCTTAGAGGGGGCTTTAGAAAAAATGAAGTATGTTAGTGCCTACATAGGTCTACTGCCCTCCTATTGGACAGGGCTCACCATGGCTAGGCAGGCACGGTGCCCAGTCATTCAGTCACACAGTCATACCTCTACCACTCAGCACAACTCTAACACAGGTACTTGGATTCCTCCAGAGACATCATCTGTCAACAGAGTGATGGAACTGGACGGCTGGATCTGACCAGATCAATAACATTCATCGTAAGTCAATAGAGCTGCCATGAACAGATGTCTGAATAGGCAGCCAGTCCTTCCAACTTTCTGAAAGAGACACCTAGCCACTTGGCAGGGCCTCTTCCTTCCTTAGCCTGTGGCTAAGAGTTGAAAGAAAATCGTGCTCGGTGACCACACATAAGCTTCCTTCCTTCCTTTCTGCTATGTCCTAACCTTTGTCTCTAAAAGCTGTGAAGGCAGCTGTCCACCCTCCCATCCCTCACCTCTAGGCTGCACAGAGCAAGCTGAGCAGACAATCAATCATCCCTTACAGAAGATCAAGATAGAGGTCAGGCCTGGGTCCCATGGTGCCTCTGTTCTAAATCCACAACAATGGGATCATGGTAGGTGGCCATTCCAGGCTGGTAAGATATGGGGTGGCTGCAAAGCCTACTCTCCCCAGTGCCAAGTCCAGCCCCAGGAACTTCTGGGATGAGCAGTCATAAGAGGCAGACTGCTCCACTAAGGATAACAGGAGAGGCACAGAAAACAAGAAACTGAGTGAGAACTTCCTCACATCCACCTCTGACTAGAATGGCCCACAAAGGCCATCATCAAAGCTAGAAGGTGGCTACTGTCACAAATCGGCCTCTCCAGAAGCAATTTACTGGGTTCCAAAGGACTCAGCCCTCTTCCACATGCCCAGAAACCTCAGGAGAATACTCTAGGAGTTCTCATGCCCCCCCGTACCCCCTCCCCTTGCTATGAAATGTCCCATGTCTCCCTAGTGCCTTGCTGTTGTGTTTCAAATCTGTGCTCCTTAGCTTGACAAATGATGATCTACTGACCCTGAACTTCCTTTCCATCTAGCCCTGAGCCCTCCACCACCCATGGGCTGCTCTGCTCATCTCAACTCTCCCTGCCTAACCTTCTACCAGCACAGAAACACACTTGCAGTCACTCAATAAATAATAATAGCAGCCCTCAAGGAATTCACAGTGTGTGTGCCCAACCTTTTTTCCCCTCCTTTCCCCTCAAATATCACATCTCTATGAGGTTTTCCTTGCTCATTCCTCCTAAAGAATCCATGCCCTTTTATGGTTCCATGTAAATACCATGCATCATTTATTGTGACAAACAGCATAGTTCTCCAATAAGAAACTAAGCTTTCACTCACATCTGCACCCCAAAACGTGGAACACATACCAGGCACTCAATGAGTACTTAAGGGATTTCCACTTTCAGAGTAGATCCCCCTACATTTCACACACACACACACACACACACACACACACACACACGCACACACACGCACGCACTCATGACCTCATAGAACTAAAAGGCTAGACAACAGGAATGCAGAAGAGCTTTTAAATGTTGGCTCTGAGGAAGCTTAGAAGAATGGTGCTCAGGGAAACAAGACAAAGTAAGTTCTAGAGTTGGCCCCAGCTTACAGACTCCAAGATGGCATAAGGAGTTAGAAAGAGGGATTTAAGAGTCCAGGAAACCAAGAATGCCAGCATTCACAGAGCAGAGAACCATGGGAACAGGAGTTACATAGAAAGAAACCCCAGAAATGTACAGAGGCCCCCCAGGTCCCAGCCAGCCCCAGTCAAGAGAAACAGTACTAATGTGGCCGGCATATGTGGGAAGACCTCATGTTTATAGCCTATTAGAGTACCACAGAAGACATTACCTCCATAGTGGGGAGACCGAGCTCTGCCGCAGCGCTGTCTGATCACAGCTAACAAAGCTTAAGCTTAGAAGCTTTCAAGGTTGTTTCTAAGTAACAACATACCCCCCAACCAACCCTATGATATGTGACAAATATGCATAAATAGAATATCCAACTAGGTAAAACTTACATCTGACCTCCAATCAGAACTTAACACAGAAAGACTAAAACAGGACATATACCAACCAATAAAAATGGATCCATAAAATATATAGGTAATAGAACTAGCAAGCAAGGATGTAAACATAGCTACCATATTTCATGTGATACACACACCCACACACACATTCACACACACACACACACATGATTTATATTTGGTATGTTCAAGAAGCATAGGTTCTAAAAGGTTGAGCACAGGAAATATAGACTTGAACTGTAATTATGTAAAGAAAAAGGGTGATTTCTACAGGGAAAGCCAACACTGTATGAGATTACATGTATATTAGAGTGGGCATAGGCAGATTAGATTCTGCAGGAAAAAAAAAAAACAAAAAAAAAAAAAAAAAACTTTCCCAAGAGAAACAGAAATGAACCATGAAGAGAAAATGGTAAGAGAAAAAGAACAGGACTTCTGGGGGATGACTGTAAGCACTCAGCGCATATAAGGAATTCCCAAAGGAGAGGAAGGGAGAGGGATGGGATGACAGTTTGAAGAATTAATAGCTGGAAATGAGAGCTATAGGCCACACATCCAGAAAAATACAATGACTCCCCAAATGAGAACCCTGGAGAAAAGCAGGTGAGCACAACACAATTAAACTGCTGTATGAGGACGGAGCTCAGTGGTAGAGTGCTCACCTAGTGTACTGAACCCAAAGTTCACCGCCTGGTACCTCAGAACATCTATACAACCACTTAAATAAACCACTTAAGCCTAGTGACAAGAAATCAGCTAGAGGTGGGGAAGGAAACATGGAGAACAAAAGAACAGAAGACTGGCATCACTCCCATAAGCAATGCAAGCAGCAGACACTGGAACAGCTTCTGTAAAGAACTGAGAGACATGGCCGGCCGGGGGAGGCTTTTAGAAAAAAAAAACTTCCCTTAGCCTTTGGAAAGCTGAAAGAATCCATCAAGTAACAGACTGTAAGCAATGTTCAAAGAAATCTGCAAGACATTAGGAACGTGCAAGGAGATGGTCAGCCTAGAGGAACACAGAACACCCCAAAACAAACAGGTTTGTCCTTTCCGTTTTATGCTCCCCACAATGCAACTGTGCAGAGCACTATGGGATTCATAGCATGAAGTGGGGTAGAGGGGTGGGGAGATGGGGAGGTGGGGGTGGGGGTGACAGGGATACAGACACACAGTGCAAGATTCAACCCTGAAGGTAAAGAGGCACAGGGCCCTTGAAACAAGCTGTGACAAATGAAAAGCGCACACTGTATATGCTTAAAGCAACTGCTAAAAAGAGTTCCTGCCATAAACCAACATAGAAGCAAAAGGAAGCCATGACATCTACTCAGCACCTGAGAAATCACAAAAATGGGAGAAAAGCACAAAGACCGTGGGGCTGATGGAAAAGGAAGAGCAGAGTCTCTCTCACAGGAATGAGGTCCCAACAGCCCAATCAAAAGGCAACATGGAGTGAGAGACATGGCTCTGTGGTTAAGAGCACTAGCTGCTCTTCCACAGGATACAGGTTCAGTTCCCAATACCCCCATGGCAGCTCAAAGCCATCTGTAACTCTAGTCCCAGGGGATCTGATGCCTTGCGCCCAGTGTACAAGCAGTATATAGATATACATGCAGGTAAAATACCTATACACATAAAATAAAATTTTAAAAAATTTAAAGGCAATAATTCTAAGACTTATTTTTAAAAAAAGGCAACACCCTTCTGTGTACTGCCTATAAGAAGTCAATCTTCAGTGTTAAAGGTCTATAAGATTTGAAAGCCATGCCTTAAGTTTTACTCTCTAACTGTAATATTTATAAAACCTATAATTTTAGTCATTTTTAATTTTTTATATTCATTTATAATGTGTGGATGTATGTGGGTGCACGGTGCCACAGTATGTGTGTTAAGATCAGAGGACAACTTGCAGGAGTCAGGTCTCTCCGTCCAGCAAGTAGACCCTGGGCAGCAAAGTACCCAGTAAGCTCATGGTTCTCAGCCTGTGGGTAGCAGCCCCTTTAACAGATATTTACATTACAATTCATCACAGTAGCAAAATTATAGTTATACGGTAAGAGTTATCACAACACGGGTAAGTGTATTAAAGGGTCACAGCATTAGGAAGGTTGAGAACCACTGCCCTAAGCCATTTACCATCCCCGTTTTAGCCATTTTGAAATATAGTTTTTGACATTTAGATACATTTACTTTGTTGTACAACCATTGGTACCCATCCATCTGTCTCCAGAACTTTTCATGACCCTGCACTGATACACCTGCACCCATTAAATATTAACACTTTTTTTTCTCTGTCCTGACCCTGGCAACCACCAGTGAACTTGACTAGTCTAGAAAGAAAAACCAGTCAGGTGTGAGGGCTCATGCCTGGAATCCCGGGGCTCTGGGAAGCTGGGGTAGGAGTTCAGTGAATTCCAGGCCAGCCTGGGCTACACAGGGAGACCTTGTTTCAAAACCAAAACAAAACAAAACAAAATGTTGCTCTTCTCTGGGCATCACAGTTCACATGTGTTGTCTCTGAGCTTCATCCATGCAAGACCATTGGACTCTGGCTGCCTGATATATGTACTTCATTCCATGTCACTCTCCAGTTCACAGACACTGTGGAAATGGCTGCCTTTTGACTATCATAAACAGCAGCACTGCTGTGTTCATACACAGATGGCTGCCCAAGTTCCTGTTTTCATTTCTTCTATGCAGATACAGAAACAGAAGTGCTGTGTCATACAGTAAGTGATCTGCTGTGGGATCACTGTGCTGCTTCTTACAGTGGGTAAACCACTTCACATTCCCACAAAAACATACACGCCTTCCATTCTCCACATTCTCATTAACACCTACTTCCTATTTTTACTCAATGTGTGACTCATGTGCATGTTTGTGGTGACTGTGATGTATATTCTTTTTTTTTAATATTTATTTATTATATGTAAGTACACTGTAGCTGTCTTCAGACACTCCAGAAGAGAGCATTAGATTTCATTACAGATGGTTGTGAGCCACCATGTGGTTGCTGGGATTTGAACTCAGGACCTCTGGAAGAGCAGTTGGCACTCTTAACCACCAAGCCATCTCACCAGCCTGTGATGCATATTCTTATTGGTGTGTATATATACATGTGTGTATGGTATATTAATGTATATTCTTATTAGTGTGTGCACATGTATATGTGAAGCATGTGGTATATGTGATATATACTCATCAGTATGTGTACATGTGTGTTTGAGTATATGGTATATGTGATGTATATTTTTATTAGTGTGTGCACATGTATATGTGAAGCATGTGGTATATGTGATATATGCTCATCAGTATGTGTACATGTATGTTTGAGTATATGGTATATGTAATGTATATTCTTATTAGTGTGTGTACATGTATATGTCTGTGGTATATGTTATATATATTCTTATTAGTGAGTGTATATGTGTGTGAGTGATATATGTGATGCATATTCTTACTGGTGTGTGCATGTGTATTTGTACAGGCTAGAGGTAGATTTGGGCATCTTTCTTCTATCCATCTTTATTTTTTGAGACAGGCTCTCTCAGTGAACTTGAAGCTAACTGACTTGGCTAAATGGGCTGACCAATGAACTTCAGAGTCTCCTGTCTCCATCTTACACAGCAGAGGCCTATGCCACTATGCCCAGCCTTCACATGGGCTCTGGGGACCCTAGCATGGTCCTCATGTTTACAGTGGGAGGCACTCTACTGACTGAGCCACCACTGAAGCTTTCTCCTCTTTTTAACGTCACCCAGCAAGTACACTAGAGTTATACTGGGATTTCAATTTGCATTTCCCTGATGACTAATGATATACACATATATTTTTAGGGACTTTTGGTCATTCATATATTCTTTGAAGAAATATTGCTCAAGTACTTTGTCCACTTTCTAATTGTCAGCTTTTGTCACTTTATTGCAGCGTTCCTTGGCAGTCTTGGTCAACTACACTAAACCTAACTTCAAACACAAGACTTGTGAGCATGGTGGGAGACTCCTTTAATCCCAGCATCAAAGAGGCAGAGGCAAAGGCAGACAGATCTCTATGAGTTCAAGGACAGCCTGATCTATATAGTGAGTTCCAGAATGGCCAAGGCTATGTAAAGACCCTGTCTCAAAAAAGAAAAATAAATGTTTATTTTATAAGAGATCTTGACTAGAAGTGTCATTTAATTTTTTTCCCTTTAAATTACAGACGACGTCAGGAATAAGTAGAATTTGATTGCCAACCATTAGACTCTTCTTCCCAGCATTCCCAGATGCAGTTGAACAACCTGCCCTAGGCTGGGCAAGGACAGAGGAGGTGGAAACTGCCACCATCAATCTTCCCTGACTCCCAGACTGAGAGGAGGGTTGTTAGGAACACCGTGGCCTCCATTCCTGAAGTTTTACCAGAGACAGCCAACTTAAGCAACCCCCATTTTCATGAAAATTGCATAAGCTGCCAATCAAGGAGCCAGTTCTACAATTCTGCAAATTGACAATCAAGCTGTTTTCAGAGCTTCAATCTGCAAAGGAAACCCAAGCCAGCACAGCCACTCCCCAAGGACTTTGCTCTGGCCAGAGGGAACCATCCAACTGTCAAGGCCACTACCCCAACAAAGGCTTTACTTGGGGAAATTTGGTTTCTGGAAGCCACATCAGCACAGGGATGCCCTTCAGATAGCCAAGACCATGGCTACGACTCTGGACTTCACCACAAGGGACCTCATAGCAGCAAATCCTCAACCCAGTCAGGGAGGAGCTCTGCCCCAACCTGCGACAGCTAGTGAGCATGTAGGACTGACTGGCCAGCTAAGAAAGGTGTGCTCTCCCTCTCTAGCAGCAGTCTGGGAAACCTCCCCGCTCCCTGTACTGTTCCTGAATGCTGCAGCACAGCCCCAAGAAAGCTTCCTTGCAGTACTCTTGTTGCCCAAGAGTAGAGGGAGCTGAGCGTGAAGTAGAGGGGCTGCCTGGAGTAGAGGGACTTCGTGAAGAACAGGTAACTCCCAGGGCCGCCAGCTTTCCACAGCCAGCAGGAGCTAGCAGGTGGCAGTGGATTCTTACAGCCAGGAACAGAGACTGAGAACAAAGATGAAGGACTGGGGAAGTGCTGGGAAGGTGACAGACAGGGAGAGTAGACTGCAGAGGTGAAGAACTGTGAATAGCAAGAACAGGAACTACAAAAGGCAAGAGACCAGGGAGCTGGGGCTGTGGGAGAGCTGCTAGTTAAACGTTGCTGCTGTTGAGAGATAATACTGAGAACTGAGGGTCCCTCCCTACACCCTGAGCAAGAGCTATAACACAAGACACTGGGCGCTAGGCCCACTTAGCTAAAGCTATAATATTTTTTTTTAAATATTTATTTATTTATTTATTATATGTAAGTACACTGTAGCTGTCAGAAGAGGGAGTCAGATCTTGTTACGGATGGTTGTGAGCCACCATGTGGTTGCTGGGATTTGAACTCAGGACCTTTGGAAGAGCAGTTGGCGCTCTTAACCGCTGAGCCATCTCACCAGCCCTAAAGCTATAATATTAAGAATGAAGGGTGCGGGCTGGTGAGATGGCTCAGTGGGTAAGAGCACCCGACTGCTCTTCCAAAGGTCCGGAGTTCAAATCCCAGCAACCACATGGTGGCTCACAACCATCCGTAACAAGATCTGACTCCCTCTTCTGGAGTGTCTGAAGACAGCTACAGTATTCTTACATATAATAAATAAATAAATATTTAAAAAAAAAGAAAATGGCTCAATGTGAGTTTAAAAAAAAAAAAGAAGAAGAAGAATGAAGGGTGCAGCTGACACAAAGGGAGCTAGTTAAACTTGCCTCATTCTCAATCTCCATCTGAACAGAGAAAAAGAACCCTCGGCTTCAACAGACTGGTGACAGGTGCAACTGCCCTCCTTGATGACAAGAGAAAGTCAGTAAGGGCACAGAAAACAAGCGGCCAGCACTCCCTACAGACTGGACTTGACCACTGAAATTTATAGAACACTCCACGCAACCGCAGGACACACTTTTTTTCCGAAGTTTCCCTAAAACATTTGCCAAGATACACAGCATCCTGGGATACAACACGAGTCATGGCAAATTTAAAACATTTTAAATTAAGGCCTGGCTCAGTTGGTAGAGTGCTTATTCAGCACATGGGAAGCCCTGGGTGTGACCCCAGGCACTAGATCAGGTGTGGTAGGACACTCCTGATCAGCCACCTCAAGCTCCCGCCACCACCACCCCTTACCAGAATGGTCTGTGACCTGGAACTGTGAACTGATATAACCCCCTTCACCTTTTGATGGATTGTGTCCAGGTATTTCTACCACAGCAACAAGAAAAGTACCTGGCACATTAAGTCCTCTGTTCACAAAGATATTAAATGCAAAGTTGTTGTTTATGGGGCAGGAAAATAAAGTGACAATCCTACCCTACTCCTTCTGCCGCTTGTGAACCTGGGGAGGAGATACTGTGCTGTGGGAGTTAAAATATTCACAGGTCTTCAATGAAGAGGCCTACCTAGCAGAAGTTACCTTGAAGTTCACAGTGGAGACTCCCTTCTATAGCCCATCCTAAGCCCCAGGGCCTCACCTGTCAACTCCAGCTCAATCAAGGCAAACCTGTTTGATATCTAAGGTCTTCCAGACAGCCAGGGAAAGCAGGTAAAGAGGAGAGAATGAAGGGAGGGATTTGTGGAACATGCTGCCAAAGCCTGCACAACCTAAAGGCTGTGGCCATCACTGAAACCTGCATCACGGGGCAAGCTGGGTAGGGACAGATCAGAATCTTCCAGGAACTCCAGATCCTAAAAGGAAACTTCTAACACAACCTCCACCCCCACCCCCCACAACAGCAATCCAACTGCTCTAATATAGATCCTCAATGACCTCATTGGTCAGACTGGAAAAACCCCACTACTTCGAGCCAAAAGTGTCCAGGAATGAGTCATATGTCTAGTCTATTTATCTCAAAGTCCTGTTAATGGCACACTAGCACATGTCAAAGCAATAAGCAAAAAGGCAACAAGAATCTTGAGTGACCGCCTCATATCCAAGCTCCAGTGGCCCAGCAAATCTACAAATATGCATTAAGATCGGAATCACCCAGTGTGTGTGTTAAAAACAAACTCCTGGGGCTCCAGCCAGCTAGCATCACAAGACTCTCCAGAGATGAGGGCTCTGCCTTTTTAACCACAATCACCGCAGATAATTCTTAAGCTCCAACACATTCAGGCAACTGAGGCATCAGGAAGGCAGTATTAGAGTTAAAGACACATTTGCTTTGTTAAAAATCCTAACAGCCACTCACTGGTTGATAGTAGCCAATTCTGTAAACTGGGGTCACCAGTCAAGTCACTCAGAGATGTTCTCTATATCCAGTATCCAGTTCAAAACACCCCCAAAACAGTACCCACCACAGGACAGCCACACAAGCAATCAAAACTACTGCTTGGCAAAACAGCAACAGAAAACGGCCCCACTGAAGCACTCCATCATGTTTTCTACTTAATGGAAATTACAAAGGCACTGGGCCAGATTTCCAAGACAATCTGACGAAAAAGGCTTTTTTTTTTTCTGGGCACTATTGACTGCCAAGAACAAAGACTCATTTCAGAGTTCACCATTTCACCCAGCAGCCCTCAGCTCCACAATTGCCAGATCAGGGCCCTCCCTGGGTCCCAAGCAAAGAAGAGTCTTTTCCTTCTACATCCCTTTATCACTAGCATTTTCTAGCTGCAGAACTGACAGTCACTGAATGTGAAGTGACACACTATAGGTAGAGACGCCTGGAAAATAGGCAGGGAGCGATGAAGGAGCCCTGGTATCTGTGAGGTTTCTTGGCTCAAGGTGGCTGGCCCAAATCTGATTGACAAGGTATAGGCTGGACTCAAGAAATGTGACCCTGATGATAGTCAATTCTACCAGTAACTCAAACACATCTCTGGGAATGCCTTGACCCACCAAAAAAAAAAAAGTGGAAGAACACCCCTAACCGGCTGTGAGGGGAGAAACAAAGCAGAACCAGGCACATGCTGGGACCATACACCTGCAAGGCCCAGAAGTAAGGATGGCTCAGCCATGCTGGACAGTTCAAGTCGGGGTCCAGAAGAAAGGGGAAGAACCCTCCTATTGCTAACCTGGGGAATGATACAGGCCAGCAAGGCAAAGGCCAGAGTCCCTCTAACTCCACTATATCGCAGGGGCAAGTCAGAACACACACAGGCCTCAGTTTCCCAATCTGTCCAAGGGGCAAAGAGGCCCTTAATGACACAAAGACCACAAGGTACTCCTACAGAGGGTGAAGGGTTGCGTGGCGTTAGCGGATAGGTGGGAGGGGGCGGAGCTGAGGCGACCAGCGAGGACAGCCTCCCACCGTCCATCCCTCCCAACCCGCTGCAGGGGCGCAGGACCGCGGGGAGTCACGCGCCCATCGCGCCCAATCGCCGGCTTCGGCCAGGAAACCGGCCGGCGGAGGGGCTCTGAGCTCGCCGGCAACACCCCCAGCACGGTAGGCCGCTGCCCGCCGCCGCCCGAGACCCTCCCCAGCGGCGCTCACCTACCGGGGCCGCCGCCACCGCGGGCAATCAGCCGCTGCCCGCACTTCCGGGATCCGCGAGCCCCGCCTCTACCGGATGTGACTTCCTCCTGCGTCCAGCTGAGAGCGAGCCGCACGGCCCCTCCGCCGCGTCCCGGGCGTCCTGCCTTGTAGGCCTCGGGGCGGCCACGATACCTGCACTCAGACGCTGGTGGCTTCAGGCGCCACACCCGCGGAAGGCCACTCGGCCCCGCCCGCGCGGGGAAGGCACCACCCCTAACCCCGCCCCCGCTGCAGGACTCCGCCCATTTGGAGTACGCCTGCGCAGACTTGCAGGCTCCCCTTCTTTTGCTGTGGCTCTGAGTATCCTGAGAGACAAGCATGGAACTTCCAAAGGGAGGCTCCAAATGGGCTCTTCTTGCACCACGGTATCCCTGGCCCGCTACGCACACTCCTTTTTATAGTTTGGCCCCAGGACTAGAATGGCTGCAGTCCCGAGTGTCCCCTTCAGACCCTGCTAACAGCTCTGAGTTTTCCTAAAAATCACCCTTTCTCAGAACCCTAGATTGCTGTTAGTCGTTTGTAGATGGGTAGTTCTGTGTAAGCATCAGAACGCCATTCCACTTTGGCCGCAGTGATTAGCTTCCAGCCTAAGAAAACCATGTTATACATTAGAACTTTTGTTGCTAGTGGCAGAGACCAGCAGAAGTTGGCCTCTTCAAAATGGTAATTGCTGGGTCATACAACGAGAAGTCCAGAGGCCCTAAGTGATACCAGGCTCAGTGTCAGAGGCCTCCTCCGTCATTTGACTCTGACTTCTGTCCACCCAAAACAGCTCTCATCTCAAAGAGAATGAGAGACACTTTGTTCTGAGCCAAGTAAGAGTGACCCTGACATGGGACACAGATTCAGGTTGCCTTAAATAACATGTTCCAACGTAGAAGTGCTTTTGTGAAGTCTGTAAAGTAACAGAATAAGGCATATACCAAGGCATTTTACAAATACATTTCTGGGACCATCAGGTCAGTGGGTAATGAGAAATTAGGGGAAAATCTCTGTTTGGGTCTGAGATGCTATTTGATTACATTTTAGCTTTGAGGTCTGCTGAGTTACTGCATCCCAAAAGGTTTACCCAATAATCACATTGATATGAGGTCAGGCACAGAAGTGAGCAACTGTTATTAAGGAGACTAACAATAATTATGAGACAATTGGACCCTTCAACATCCCAACTCTCCACAATCAAGAAGTTCTAATCAGTCATCAACCTTATAAACAGAGTTGTGGTGTTTTGTTTTTGTTTTTTTTTGGGGGGGGACTTCTATCTCATAAGTTTCTCTTTTGGATCATCAAATTTCATCAGGATCTCCCAATTTTTCTATTTCATATTCTAGATCTAAAATGATCATCATAGTTCCCATTGGCCAGAACTCCCTCCCCTTTACTACCTCATGGGGTCCCTGGTCACATAATCCACCTTCATCAATCAGATCTTCTTTTTGAGACAGGGTACTCAGATCTCAAGTGCCCCGTGCTGTCCTAGAACTCTCAGAGTAGTCAAGAGTAACGTCTCACCTCTACCTACCAAGTGCACAGTGTTATGCTGTGCCAGAGAGACAACCCAGAGCCTCCATGCGCACACTCTCCCCTACCTCGAGCACAGTGACTACAAAAGGAATCGGGACAGGAGACAGCCACGCCTGCAGGTGACTTGCTTGAGGAGCTACCTGCCAACTCTTTGGGGGCCACCCAACGCACTAGGGGTTCAATGCTGTTTGTTTTGCAAAGAGTCAGAGTGAGGACTGTTGACAGCAGCTTCCGGAAAGCCTGCTTGACACCGGCCCTCCATGGTTGGGAGAGCAGGCCAGGGCAGTGAACCTGACTGTTTTTGTCATTTCTCTTATGCTGTGTGACTTTTTTTTTTTTTTTTTTTAATTTTTAGCTGACAAGCAGACTCCATTTTTGTGCACCATTATATGCAGGTGCTGGGAACTTCAAAAGCTAAAGCCCAAACAACCAAAACCTGAGAAATTGACAGAAGTCTGCTGCAGACCAAACACTGGGTCAATCAGTGTCAAGCCATGGTGGTCAACCTTTTTTTGTTGTTGTTTTTGTTTTTTGTTTTTTGTTTTTGTTTTTGTTTTTCGAGACAGGGTTTCTCTGTATAGCCCTGGCTGTCCTGGAACTCACTCTGTAGACCAGGCTGGCCTCGAACTCAGAAATCTGCCTGCCTCTGCCTCCCGAGTGCTGGGATTAAAGGCGTGCGCCACCACCACCCGGCGCTTCAACCTTTTAAATATCCAAACTTGAGGGCTGGTGAGATGGCTCAGCAGGTAAGAGCACCCAAACCTGAGTTCAAATCCCAGCAACCACATGGTGGCTCATAACCATCCGTAACAAGATCTGACTCCCTCTGCTGGAGTGTCTGAAGACAGCTACAGTGTACTTACATATAATAAATAAATAAATAAATAAATAAGTTTTTAAAAAAAAAAAAAATAACCAAACTTGGAGCATAATAGGAGGGAGGGAGAGCAGCGACAGGAAATGGTCTTGTGTGAAAGGAGGCACTAGGAAGGATGCCTTGGCTTGGCTTCATAGAATCCCCAAAGCAGCCCCAGCACTAGTTGGAGCCACAGGCTGAGCCAGGAGGCCACAGCTATTCTTTCAAATCTTCAGCTGGCCACTCCCAGCTACTAGACTAGACCTCAGACCTGGAAGACACTTTGTCAGAACCCAACCTGGGACTCTCCAGTTCCAAGTCCTAGTTCATGCTGTGCCACTAAACCACACTGACCTTGGTTGGCCAAGTCCCTTCTGTTTCCCAGCACTCAGTTTCCCATGTGTAATGCGAAGGAGAGACCCAGAACTCCATCCTCCTTCAAGATACTCCATGATGGGGCTAGCAAGATGACTCAGAAGTTAAGCATTTGTATTTCTCTCAAAGGAAACCCAAGCGTAGTTCTTAGCCCCAGGTCAGGTAACCCACAACCTCCTGAAACTCCAGGTCCAGAAGATCGGATGCCCCTGTCTTCTGGCCTCTACACAGACATGCGTGTGCATGCGCGCGCGCACATACACACACACACTTAAAAATAATAAAACTAGAAAATTTCAAATAAGAAATCATAATTGAAAGGCCATCCCAGTGAGGGGGCTTTGCAAGGACCTGAGGTAATCAATGCCTGCTTGCCCATCTCTAGTCTTCCTTCTGTACTTGAATACAACGCTGTCAGCCAGGGGGACCTCTGTACCCCATTACCGTACACTGTGATCTCAAGGCCTCATTCATACTTGATTCCTGGGCTCACAGTGAATGGCTGTCTGTGATCCAGGTAGGGTGGTCAGGGCTGTCAACAAAGCCAAGTTTACTCTGGGCTCAGGCCACATGGATAAGCTACCTATCTCCATGTCAACCTGTAACAATGGCTCTGCCCTCTTGGTTTGCTTTTGTCTGCCCTCTCTGGTTTTCCTGGAAAGTGCACACAATAGAGCTAGGGAGAGTGCAAACACTCTTGTCTAATCTTCCCCAATGTGACCATGTGGCACCCAGGGATGGACCCACCCTTGGAAGATCCTGCTTCCTACATTCCTCTCAGTAGGTGAGCAGGAACTTAGCATCAGCCCCTGTCCCAAGGCCTATGCCTGGCGGTCACTGGGACAGAGGAATGCCTGGCCTTTTCCAGTGACCTGTCCTATTTCCCAGCCAGATCCCTGTAATGAGACTCTCAGAAAGCATGTCTGGTCTCCTCCCCTCTCCAGGGCCCTCTCCTCTCCCAGGATGCTCTTGAGCTGCAGAGGCAGAAAGTCCTGTATTTCAGCCTCATCTGAGCTGCTCAACTCAACCATGGGTTCCCCAAAGAAAGACAAAAATGTGTTTTCAACCCTAAAACATGTTGTCACTTCCAAGTTCACAGTCAAGAACTGTACAATCAAGTAACAACAACAAAATCACAAACAAAACAAGTCTCATAATACTTTGAGTAAGTTCAAACTTTTGTGTTGGGCTATGCGCATTGTTAGCTATCCCAGGGTGTGTGCAGACCACATGGTAGACATGGCTCATAGGACATCGGGTTCCAATTGGCAAAGTCCAAGTAGAAGTTGCTTGTGATTTTATGAGCCTTTGCCATGCTTGCCCAGGAGAGGAGGGAATGCTGTGGGCTGCCAAGCTGGGCATGGTCCAGCGCTAGCTAACCTGTAGCACCACCTCTGGCTTCCTGCTGCCAGTCCAGCTGCAAGTACGCACCTATGGTCCCTGTCTCCCTCTGCCCTGAGGCTGTGGGTCTGGTAAGCTGTGGAGACAGGCAAAGAACTTCAATATGTGGCAGCTGCGAACCTCGGAAAGCTGCCCATACCACTGAGCGTCTCTGTCTCCCCTCTCAAGACTCTCAGCGTCTATTCCCCACGCCACCCCAGGAAGAGGTTGACCAAGCCCAAGTCAGAAACCATGAGTTTCGGAGCCTCTCTGCCTTCCCTTACAGATCCTGGTAAGTTACATGCTGCAGGTCTCAGTGTCCCCTCTTCCAAAGAAAGGAGTCAGGCTTGGGAAACACCAGTCTCTCCCGCCTGACCAAGTGCCAATGCTGACTAGTAGGGCACTCTGCTGAAGGGGACCCATGTTGCTCAGGAGTCTACAGATTTATCCAGAGGTCAGGAGTGCCGGGATCAACTGGTGATGTCTGCTTGGCACTCAGGATGGAGAGGGCAGACCAGGTGCCACGTATCCAAGTCACTACCTACCTGCCACCAATAACAGAGAACCCATGTGTCCAGAGGACACTCGGACACTGGATTCTGTGAGATGTCATGAAGCAGAACTAACCAACAGGAAATTTGAGGACTCTCCAATAGAAACCTGATCCAGGGGGACAAGTCGCCTCCCCTAAAGGATGGAAAACAGGAAGAGGATGTTGGATCCTAGTCATGCCAGCGAGGGGCAGGTAAATTTCAAGGTGGGAGATGTTCTAGGTGTTCAGAGTTTTTGAGGTGACCTCAATACCCAGAGTCATCAAAGGACCACTGGAGGCAGCCATCCCCTTTCCTGTGACACAGCAGCCATTGTGTAAGGCTGCCTCATCTGGAGCAAGAATCCAAAAAGAAAGGACCAGGTCCAGCCTCCAGCATCTCTGTACCAGACGCCGCCCTGCATCTCTGTACCAGACGCTGCATGTGGGATGGGACCCCTGGTAGGTGCTGCCTCAGTCTGAGGTCTGCTTTCCTCTGCCAGTTGATCTGTTTACTGCAGGCCGTTGGCTCACCTCACACTTCCCACTGCCCTAGGTGACCCTTTCACCTCCTCTCCTACCTGCAAACACTTGGTGCCCTTCTAGTCCCTTTCTAGTCTGATCTCTCTTGGATCCCATGCCAACAATTCTCCTCTCTGTTATTCAACTGTAGTGTCGCTCCACTCTCCTTTCCTTTCAGAACAACTCCCTGCCTCAGCCTGGGCTCTCTCCCTCCCCCTGCAGATGATCCCAATGACAAGAGAGCCAGAGAGAGAGAGAGAGAGAGAGAGAGAGAGAGAGAGAGAGAGAGAGAGAGAGAGGAAGAGCCTTCTTGAGAGCTTGAGTAGAGTTACCTCTTTATTTATTTATTTATTTATTTATTTATTTATTTATTTATTTACTATATGTAAGTACACTGTAGCTGTCTTCAGACACTCCAGAAGAGGGCGTCAGATCTTGTTACTGATGGTTGTGAGCAGTCAGGTGCTCTTATCCACTGAGCCATCTCACCAGCCCCGAGGTACCTCTTTAAATTGCCCCATCTCTCCTACTTCTCAGCTCTGCCCTAAACTCATCAAAGCTGCAAGCCCAGGGGTGAGGAAGCTAGGCTCAGGGAGGTTCCAGAGCAACTTGGTCAGTTACCAGGCTGTCCAAGTCTGCCCTTCCTGCACCTCTGGGCATGTCACCAAGGATAAGGACTTCAAGATGGACATGTTAACGGATGTGATAGCACACTGGTGTGATCCCAACACTTAAGAACCATCGCAAAGTCTGAGGTCAGCCTGGCCTTCATGGCAACTTCTAGGCCAGCTAACAGAACCCTATCTCAAACAAAATTAAAGTAAAACCTAAAGACAGGAAACATTTCAACTTATTACAGAAGTAATTTTAAACATACAAGTTGGTCTTAATAGTATCCCGTGACTCAACAACAGGAATAGAGACAGTGTTCAGATTTTCTTGTTTTAGACAGAGTCTCATTTAACTCAGTTGGCCTCTAACTCCCTGTGTAGCCAAGGATGACTTTGACATTCTGATCCTCTCTGCCTTTCCCTCTCAAGCTCCAGGATTACAGCTGTGGACCACCACATCTGGTTGTTTAGGGGGAAGGGGGTGTTTTGGGTTTTTTTCAGTTCAGTCCTGGAGCGCCAACCTAGGGTTTCATGGTACTAGGCAATCACTCTGCCAACTAAGCTATATCCATAGCTCCCATGTACCCCCTTTTAAAAGTTTGTCTTTTATTTATCTTCATTGGGCTTTTTTTTTTTTTTTTTTTTGCAGGAGTGTTATTTTTATGATAAATGCTTTTGTACATCTTCAGGACTTAGGAGCTTTTTAAAATGTTTATATGTGAGTCCCAATACTCTTTTTAAAAGATTTATTTATTTATTTATTTAATATATATGAGTACACTGTAGCTGTGTTTAGACACACACTAGAAGAGGGCATCAGATCCCATTACAGGTTGTTGTGAGCCACCATGTAGTTGCTGGGAATTGAACTCAGGTCCTCTGGAAGAGCAGTCTTAACTGATAAGCCATCTCTCCAGTCCCCATAATACTTTTTTTTTTAAGTAAATTTACTCTTTGTTTGGGGAGATTATTGTAGTGTTCCTGCGTCACACGCATACCGACGCCGTGTCTGCATGGGCAGAAAACTCCTTGGGGTGGGTTCGTACTGCAGAGCTAAACTTCCTGAAAATAGAGATGAGCTACAAGAAAGAATACTATTTATTAATAACACGCGGGAGAACCCAACCCTCTCCCACATGTCCCATTGTCTCTGCTGAGTGTGTCTCTCAGACCCAATGGCGCATGTCTCAATCTCTCAATGGCGCGCGCGCGCGGTCTGATCCTCAGCGGAGCTGTGTCCAGAAGGCGGGTCCAATCGAGTAGGCGTGACGACATTGGTGGTTGGTCCAGGCGACGAGTGGGCGTTGACAGTGGGCGGTCCGAGGACGCTGTGTTCTGGGATGTCCGGGGAAGCAACTCTTAGCGCGTCTGCAAGGGGTGCAATACAATGCTTAGAGGCTGGCGGGCAGGACCCAACAGATTATTATTTGTTGCTTGCTTTGCCTTTTTTCTGGGGGAAGGGCAGGCAGGGACTCACTACGAATAGCTCAGGCTGACCCAAAACTTACTATGGAGCCCAGGCTGGCCACAAACTCTTGCCTAAGCCTCCCTAAAGCTAGAATCACAAACCACCAACCTAGGTTCAGATTGTCTTTGGTTGTTCGTTGGTGTTGAGAAAGGGTCTTATGCAATCAAAGCTGGCTTCAAACTTGCTTTGTAACCAAGGCTGTCCTTGAACTCCTGATCCTCCACACTCTCTCTCCCAACCGCTGATCTTCCATACCACACCTGATTCCTGTGGTGCCAGAGATGGAGCGCAGTGAGTGAGGGGCAGGCACTGTACTGAGCTGCAGTCCCAGCCCCAAATGCCTGCCTCTCACGGCACTCAGTATTTCCCGCTTGAGTTTCCCTGAATCTAAAATTCCTCTAAAGGGCCACAGTGTAGCCCAATGGCTCAGTGCTTGACAGCATGTGTGGGACCCTGGGCTTGATCCCCAGCACTGCAAATAAAACAAAGTGGTTTTTAATCATTCAGATTGTAAATTGGGCTCTAGCATATGCTCATATCCGATACTGGTTCCTAAGACACTTTATAGCTAAGTCTCCTTTTTATGCCACGTCAGATGGTTTAGCGGTTAAGAGCGCTGGCTGCTCTTGCAGAGAAGTCAGGTTCAACTCCCAGCACCAACATGGTGGCTCACAGATGTCTGTAACTCCAATTCTAGGGGATCCAACACTCTCTTATTTCTATAGGCACCAGGCATGTACACGGTACATAGACATACATATAAGCAAAACACCCATATACATAAAATAATAGCAAAACATACATTTTTAAAAAGTGTCTGGGGGTGGGTGGAGCTGAAGAGATGGCTCAGTGGTTAATCATGCTTATTGCTCTTACAGAAGACTCCAGCATCAATACTGAGTGGCTCAAAGCCACTTGTAACTTCAGCTTTGGGGGATCCAACACCCTCTTCTGGCATCTACCCACATGTATCTATGCACACATATATACATGCACAAGCACACACACACCTAAATTTTAAAAATGTAAAGTGTTGGGGGACAGTAAGATGGCTCAGCAGGAAAAGGCATTTACTGCTAAATCCATGTTCTGTCTCCAGGACCCACATGGTGGAGAGAGAGAATGAGCTTCCACAAGCACTGAGACTTCCATACAACACTGCCCCACCTACATAAGAAAATAAATGTAGTTTATTTATTTAGTTATTCATTATTATTCTTTTTCCCCCTTCTCTTCTCCCTCTTGCTCCGGCCTTGCTTGCTCCAGCCCATAGATGTTTTTTATTTGTTTCTCATTACAGATAGTTGTGAGCCACCATGTAGTTGTTGGGATTTGAACTCATGACCCCCAAAAAGAGCAGTCAGTGCTCTTAAACTGCTGAGCCATCTCACCAGCCCAGAATATAATTTTTTAAATGTGTGTTAAGAGGCTGGAGATGTGTGTTTCTCTGTCTCTCTGTCTCTGTCTCTGTCTCTGTCTCTCTCTCTATCTCTCTCTCTCTCTCTCTCATTCTTCACTCACTCTCCACATTCCCCTCACACACTCCTCACTCGCTCTCTCTGTGTTCTCTACTTGCTCTCCTGCCTTTCTCTTGCCCCAGTCTTTTATTGATACTCCAAAAGCAGGTTAAAAAAAAAAGACATTGTATAATCATTGCCATATCAAATTCTAAAGAATAACCACATCCCACAAAGAATCAAGAATTACAACTGTTCCCCAAAGTTTCAAGCTTCCCTATTCCCAGGCCTATAACCAAAATAATAATAATTACAAACTTATCACTACTTAAACTTTAACTTATACTTCAGAGCTCAGAGCTCCGAGGCCAGCTACTTGCATTTTTCTTGTGAAGTTGTAATGATAACTGACATGGGCAAAGCTACCAGGCAGTGACCAGAAAGAATGAAGTAGTTCCGCTAGCTTTCTGCTTCTGCACATTGCGCACAATGACTAAGAGTCCCAGTGTTTTAACTTAGTTTTACTAATATAAGGTTTTACATATTCGGGGCTGGAGACATGGTTCAGTGGTTAAGAGCACTGACTGCTCTTCCAGAGGTCCTGAGTTCAAGTCCCGGCAACCACATGGTGGCTCACAACCATCTGTAATGAAATCTGATGTCCTGTTCTGGTGTGTGAAGATGAAGACAGCGACAGTGCACTTATATACAACAAATAAATAAATCTTTTTAAAAAAGATTTTACATATTCTATACTTACTTATCCAGGAACCACTCTCAAATATTATACAAAACTTATTTCATAACTTTAATATTTTTTTCCTTTCTTAGGGACCCAATGTTGACTCTATTCATTTTCTAATAATTTCTTCAAACTTTCTTTGCAAATCAAGCATTAATCTGGAACTACCATTGTGTAGTTACTACACTGTTTCCAAGATGAGAACACACAGCATACACTGGGCCATTAGGAATGTGCTATGCTGTGCTGCACTGTGTCCCATGCCTAAATTTTTTTTTTTTTTTTGGNTTTTTTGAGACAGGGTTTCTCTGTATAGNCCTGGCTGTCCTGGAACTCACTTTGTAGACCAGGCTGGCCTCAAACTCAGAAATCCACCTGCCTCTGTCTCCCGAGTGCTGGGATTAAAGGTGCCCTCCACCACGCCCAGCAAAACTTGTTTTCTCCTGGGTTTGTGTTTTTTGTTTTTGTTTTTTTGTTTGTTTGTTTTTTCGAGACAGGGTTTCTATGTATAGCCCTGGCTGACCTGGAGCTCACTTTGTAGACCAGGCTGGCCTCAAACTCAGAAATCTGCTTGCCTCTACCTCCCAAGTACTGGGATTAAAAGCGTGTGCCACCACACCAGCCTAAATTTTTAATTGTTTACGAATCATTACATCAAGGAGCATCTAGTCTCACAGAATTCACCAGAACAGGAGAAAGAAGTAAGAAAGCCAGATAGAATAGAATAATTATGCACACCAAGACCAACTGAAAAGCAGTCACACACAAATAAAATCTATACAGCCATTGTCTAGGGCTAACGTTAGGAGAAATGGGAACAACTGTTTTTTTTACAAAGAGCTTCCACAGGCTTCTGAGATGTCTCCCTCCCGGCCTACTGCAGGTAGTCCCTGTCATTGTATGCTGTCCCCAGTACCCTA
Organism: Mus pahari; assembly: GCF_900095145.1. Taxonomy (NCBI): domain Eukaryota; kingdom Metazoa; phylum Chordata; class Mammalia; order Rodentia; family Muridae; genus Mus; species Mus pahari. Next base: position 122,554,944 of record NC_034590.1, on the reverse strand, counting down.
TTACAGCTCCCCTAATAGGACCCTGATTTGTCTGCCCATCCAGACAAGCAAATAAATATTCTTTCTAAGCATCTCATCAGAAAAACACCTCTGGGAGCCTTTGGCCTGAGACACACGTTTCCTTCCTTAAACTGGCACTTCAGCATAAAATACAGAATAATACTCTTCTCCCCACAGGAGTCCAAGATTCTTCATGGTGTTCCTGCTGCAACCTCTGGGATGAAGGGTCTTCTCACTTGCAGGGAGCATCTTAGGAGCCAGGAACAGTGTATGAAAACCAAAGTGCATGCATCATAATACCCCAGCTGCTAACATTTAAAGAGCAGGAACTTCACATAAAAAAAAAAAAATCCAGGCTCTGACTTCTCTCAAAAAATGTGGCCAACTTGGCACCTTGGCTTCCTTCCAGCCCAGCATTGGCAGGTCAGAGCTGACTCAAGTCTGCCCCCTTGTGGTAAAACAATACGGCATCATGCCCACCTTGGCCACCCAGACTACAACCCACTTTGCCTCCTAGGTCCTGAGTATGCCCATCTTGTCCCAGACTGCAAGCTCTACGAAGGCAAGGACTAACTGCCTATCTTCTTTTGGTTTTTAAAGAAAAATAAACTTTTTAAAAGTCTTCCGCTTATCATGGATACATTTTACATTTACTGTTGTATTTGTGTGTGTGTGTGTGTGTGTGTGTGTGTTTTATGTGGGTGGGTGGATGCCTCTACCACAGAGGTGTATGGAGGTTAAACGTGGGCCCTGGCTATCAAACTCAGGTTGTCATACTCGGCCTTCTGTTCCTGCCAGCAACCCACTCTCTAATGAGGACAGGCCAGTGAGGAGCTGGTGGGATCTGACCAGCGGAGAGGCACCTGGCACTTACCTTTGTCACTTTATCCACGGTGTCTTTATCACCAAGAAAGCAAGAGTCTCTCCTCTCTGTGAAATCAGGTGACTTGGTGCTGTGTTCCCAGCCTCGAAAACTCCCTAGATTCTGAGAATTTTTAGCCCTTTCCTCTCCTGACTGGGTAAAGATGTTATCAGGGCAAGTTTGCATTTCTTATCAGGCCCCATTAGTGGCCCTCCAGGGTCTGATTAGAACAGGTCAGACGTACTTAATAAGCAGTTCTCCACACAGCTTCAGGCCCAAAACCTTTAGCCTGGGAAGGGATCATGAAGTGGCTTTGGGTCCTTGGGCTTGTGGCCCTCTCAGAGTGCTTGGTCAAGTAAGTATAAACCGACAGCTACCAGCTGTCTCCCTGGCCTCTTTCTCTCCCCTGTAAAACTGTCTGCCCCTCTCATCCCCTGCCCATCCCATGGTGAAGGAGGAAATGAAATCCCCCTGGCCTTCAACCTTCAGGGGTCCATTCATCAGTGATAGTTTGCCAAGAACCCTGGAAGGCCCAGAGGTCTTGGGGCAAGTGTGCATGCAGCAAAAGTCACATCATGGGCTGTGTGGATGTCTCTCACCAAAATCCTTCCATGCACAACTGGTGCAGCTTTAGGGGTATAGCTGCTACATTGTCTTTTAGATCTCTCTCAGCATGTCTGTCTGTCTGTCCATCTGTCTGTCCCTATAGATCCCCCCCTCCACCCAGACCTCATCATTTCCCACTTTAGCTCCCTAATATTCCCCATTTTTCTCTCCTCCCTCACTTCTGATTGAAACAAGGCGGATCTGAGGGCTGTTTCCACCTGCGTGAAATGATAGGTGCCTGTAATCTCAGCTTTGGGGAGGTGGAGATGAGATGTTAAGAAATGTAAAGTCATCCTCAGTTATATATCAAGTTTGATGCCAGCCTAGGATGCATAAGAATCTGTATATATAAGAAAAGTCAAAGTGGAGTGGGGAGGGGAGTGGGGTTGGGGTAGAACATCTCATCTTCCATCCTTCCTCCCAGGCTACTTTGAGAAGGACAATACACTGGCAAGAGTGTTAGGACAGAAGGCAGGTGTTCCCTACCCATCACCCCCACCCCCAGCAGTCAACGTGAAACGGGTATTGTCCCATCTTCTTTACAGAAAGGGAAGCTGAACGGTTCAGACGGGTCCCAGCCTGGCCTGGAAACCAGGCACCCTCCCATTGTCTTCTCACTGTGTTCTGTGGCCCTTCCCAGTAATTGCCTTCTTTGGAAAACCCACTGCGCAGTTACAATGCAAGGTGTGGTCCCTCGGGTTGCCTCTTGGCGCCCCACGGCGCCGCTGTCTCTCACTTAATTTCCTTCTGGATGCTCATTTAAAGAATCCCTCTGATGAAGATTAAGTCCATGCGCGAAAACCTGCGGGAAAGCCAAGTGCTGAAGGATTACCTGGAGAAGTACCCTCGCAGCCGTGCCCACGTGCTTCTTGAGCAGCGCCGGAACCCAGCCGTAACTTATGAGCCTATGAGGAACTACCTAGACGTGAGTGTGAGCTGGGCCTCCCGAGCGCCTCGTTAGGGCTTCTGCCCTGCCCTGTGGCCCCTCTGAAGAATACTGAATGAGGGCTGAGGTTCCTAATGTCAGAAAGGGTGGGGATCGGGGACTGAGATGGCTCAGCAGTTAAGAGCATCTGCTGTTCAAGTGTGGGCACCTCAGTTCAAGTCCCTAACATTCAGACGGGCGTGGTGGTGCATGCCTTTAATCCCAGCACTTGGGAGGCAGAGGCAGGCGGATTTCTGAGTTCGAGGCCAGCCTGGTCTACAGAGTGAATTCCAGGACAGCCAGGGAAAAACCAAATAAATAAATAAATAAAATCCCTAACATTTGCATAAAATACAAGCTGAATGTAGCCACACACACCTCTGACCTCAGCTGTGGGAGCAGAAACTGGAGAGTAGCTGGGATTTGTGGCCGGCCAGCCTGGCTCCATGCTCAGTGTCCTCCTCTGACCTAAATTTGTACCTGCACATACACAACACACATACACCACACACACACACACACACACACACACACACACACACTTACATGAAAGAAAAAAATTTAATGGGTGAGGAACAGGGACCTGTGTCCCCGGTTGTTCCTCATCCACTACCCCATCTGGAGCTGTGCTGGCTGGTTGAATCAAGCAAAGGCCAGTTACTACCACACAGACATCCTGTTCTATGCCATGGAAGTCACTGAGTACCTGGACTTTTGTTCTTTTTCACAGAGGTGAATCCCTGGGCCCCAAGCAAGGGTAAGCTGTATCTAACCCAAAGCCAGAAAATCCAATTGTAAGTCATGTTAGGTATCTCAGGTAGAGGAGTCCCCACCCGGCAGACTCAGATTTCAACCAATGAACAGCTAGTGAGCTCTGAGATCGGCTGGACCCTGGGCCAACCAGCAAGATGCTGTCATGTCTGATGAGCAAAATCTAGTTTGTTTTTTATTCCTTTGGGTTTTTTTCAAGATAGTTCTCACTGTGTAACTCCAGCTGGCCTGGAATTTGCTATGTAGACCAGGCTGGCCTCCAGCTCACAGAGATCCACCTGCCTCTACTTCCTGAAAGCTTGTACCAAAGGTGTGCGCCACCACACCTGACTAAGCCTAGCTTCTGACAGCCAAGCCACAGAAACAGGCAACGAACAAATGTCCACTGGGCATGGTAGTGCATGCCTATAATTCAAGCAATCAGAAGACCAAGGCAGGAGAATCATGAGTTTGAGGTTAGCCTGAGCTACATAATGAGACCCATCAAGAAGAAAGGGGGAGGAAAGGAAAGAGGAAAAGGCAGTGGGTGGGGGGGATGTAAACACATGCCCAGTGAAAGGACTGGCTGAGTGGTCTTGATAGTAAGTATTGTGACTTTGTAGAAAATAAAGGGCACAAGGGCAAGGGCTACCTGGAAGAGGCACTCAGGCTGGACCCTTTGGGAAAGGATGGAGTGTTCCTAAAAGGCTTGAGCAGAGGCTTAGCAGTGTGGACAGCGCACTCTGGAGGCAGGCACCCCAGAAGCCAGGGGACAGACAAGGCAGCCAGCCTGGCCCTAGCCACAGCCCTCTTTCCTGCAGCTGGTCTACATTGGCATCATCAGCATTGGCACGCCCCCTCAAGAGTTCAGGGTTGTCTTGGATACTGGATCTTCAGTCCTGTGGGTACCATCCATCTATTGCTCCAGCCCAGCCTGCGGTGAGCATTCTGATCTGACCTACCCCACCCTGCGCCACCTTTCATTACCCCTCTTATGCCAGCACACCTAAGGGTCACCTCCTGCCTGTGTCCTGCAGCTCACCACAAAGCCTTCAACCCGCTTCGGTCTTCCACTTTCCTGGTCTCGGGCCGACCTGTGAATGTTGCCTATGGCTCAGGAGAGATGTCCGGATTTCTTGCCTACGACACTGTCAAGGTAAGATGGGAAGCAGAAGCTGCCTCGGGGCTGACTCTGGGTGAGAATGAGGCTCAAGGTTCAGCAGGGAGGGAAGGCCTTTCTGCTCCGACTGGCCTCACCCCTTGTGGGTCCTCCACAAGTGAGTCCTTGCAGCGACAGGTACCCAAAACTCAGAATTGTAGCTCCTTCCCCAAAGGATCCTGCCAGTAGCAAAGAGAAAGAGGTGTGTAAAAATAAACCACTTGTATATGCCACATTCTTCCAGACAATGGGACAGCCTGTGCTCTAGGCCTCTGGCGGCAGCCAAGGGACTTCGAACTCCCAAGAAGAAAAAGCTGAGCACAGATTCAGGAGAGCCATGTTACCTGAGAGGCCTTGGAGGCTTTTGAGAATTAACAAAACCCCTGAGAGTGCATGGGCGCAAACATACTCACACACACACACACACACACACTTTCCCCAGTGTGAATATTTCTGAGAACCTTGGTAGCTTAATCAGGCATGGTGGCACAGGCCTTTCTTTCATCCCAGCATTCTAGAAGGCAGAAGCAGGCAGAGCTCTGTGAATTTAAAGCCAGCCTGGTCCACATAGCAAGTTCCAGGCCTGCTAAGGACACTTAGTGATCCCAGTCTTAAAAACAAAACTAAACTCAACTAAACACCTGAACCAAAACAACCTAAACACCTGGGCTCTCACCTTACAAGGGTGCAGAAAAGATAACCATGGAAAACGCCCTGAAGGAGATGCCCTGTGCTCCACTCATCTTCAGGAGGGATCCTTTGGTTACTCTCAGCATCAGTATAAACTCAAATGACGTCAGGAGTGTGGACCACTGAGGAGCTACCCACCCACTCCTCCCTGGGAGTTGTATCCAAGCAGCCTACGGCAGGGCCAGGGCTCAGTTATACCTTGCGGGTCAGACCGTCTCCCTACCCGCTCTCCCACCCCAAGCCCAGCCATACCACAGCCCCGGTTTCAGAGCCTTACCAGAGCCCCTCTTCCATCACAGATTGGGGACCTCACGGTTGTGGCCCAGGCCTTTGGCCTGAGCCTGGAAGAACCTGGCATTTTCATGGAATATGCTGTCTTTGATGGTATCCTGGGGCTGGGATACCCCAACCTTGGCCTTCAGGGAATCGCACCCGTCTTTGACAACCTGTGGCTACAAGGCCTGATCCCCCAGAATCTCTTTGCCTTCTACTTGAGCAGGTGAGCCTGTGCCAGATCAACCCTTTTTCTAGGCTGTCAGTTGCATTAAAAATTGTTGATCCTCAGACATAGTCTAGTCTAGGTGTCTGCTCGCTATGGCCTGGACACTGTATCTGCTTACATCATCTGCCTCTGTAACTGAACTGCATTGGAGCATTTGTTTCCGTCCTGCCTGTGGCTGCTTTTGCACAGCAGCAGTGTCACTGAGCCAGTCAGTAAGGAGGAATGTCTCCCAGTGTGCACAGCCTCCAGTGCTGACAGTCAGACCCTCTAAGGAAAGCTTGCTGACCCCTTTAGTCCCATCTCTTCAGTCAGAGATAAGGAAACCAAGGCTCTGAGAAAGGCTCTGCCCAAGATGGCCCAGTCTAGTGCTGAGAGAAGCGGGACTCAAACTCAGTCCTCAGGATCCTTCCCCATGATGGTGGTCAGTCCGTCAGCTCTTCAGCTACACTGAGTTGCTGAGGGGCTGAGGATCTGGAGGACAAGGGAGAAGGCAAAGCACAGGTGACAGGGTCCTGTGGATACTTGTTTCTTCCCCACCAAAAGAGGGAGTTGATCCCACATGTGAGAGTGGGATCTGTGTCTGTCTGTGTTTGTGTCTGTGTCTGTCTGTGTCTGTGTCTGTGTCTGTGTCTGTGTCTGTCTGTGTATGTGTCTGTGTCTGTGTCTGTGTGTGTCTGTGTGTGTGTGTCTGTCTGTCTGTGACTGTGTCTGTGTCTGTGTGTGTCTGTGTGTGTGTGTGTCTGTCTGTCTGTGACTGTGTCTGTGTCTGTGACTGTGTCTGTGTCTGTGTGTGTCTGTGTGTGTCTGTGTGTGTGTCTGTCTGTCTGTCTGTGACTGTGTCTGTGTCTGTGTCTGTTTGTGTGTGTGTATGGCTCTGGACTCTTCAGGAACCTGAGTCCTCGGAATCCCAGCACTGTAGCATGACCAAGCAGCTCTAGCATTAAGCAAGTGGTTCAGTTTTTCCCTGCGCCTTGGGAATCTTGAGTCTGCTCCACAATGATCCCTTCAACTACTTCTTACTAAACACCTGCTAAGTACTGAGTGCCACTCTGTATACAGTCTGTGTGAGGATACACAGAATGGGGGCTGGGGGCAGTGTACAGAAGATAAAAAGGCAGTAAACAAAGGAAAATCGACCTCAGCTAGTAACTGTGTCTGTGACAGCAATCTATCAGGCAGAGAGAATCAATAGGCCTGAGGTGGGGGCAGGGCTCCCTGCGATGAAGCTAGTTCAGCGTGAGCTAGAAGGCACATCCTTAGCTACCCTAGGCCTCCGTATTCTGGAAAATGACAATCTAGACAGGTGGACATTACACCCTTCTAGATGCAACCATAAACTTGCTCTGGTTTCCAGAGGGGTCCAAGTGCCCCACAGAATGGCGGGGTGTCCAGAGTCCAGCTCTGTAGCCAATTATTCACTTTTGCCTCTCATGAGCTTCGTAACTGACCTGGAGCAGGTACATGGCCCTTCTTGCCTTAACTTCCCTGCCCACAAATAATGGAGCTCCTAAGGAGGGCTGCTGGGCAGAGCTGTGTGGGTGTGGCTGAGTACACCAGAGCCACTAAGCAGTGCTGGCGGGGCCAGGTGTGCTGATCTGTCTCCAATGGGCGGTAAGCCCTTCCTCCTCTTCTTCCCTTCAGCAAGGATGAAAAGGGCAGCATGCTGATGCTAGGTGGCGTGGATCCCTCCTACTACCATGGAGAGCTTCACTGGGTACCAGTGTCCAAGCCCAGCTACTGGCAGTTAGCTGTGGACAGGTAAGCCACATGCCTGATTCTTGTCCCTGGATGCCACCTCCAACATACATACACACACACACACACACACACACACACACACACACGGAGTAACATAGACCTATGTCCATATATGACAGCATCTACACATAAAATCACACACAAGGTCACTGACATGTACTGACACATGGAGTCATGAGACGATCACACAGAAACACACCTGGACATGACATGTACAGTCTTGGAGACATACATACAGTGCCATGTACTGTGCACACAGACACCCATTCTCTGACACCATAGACAACACCCCTGGAAGCCACACCCTGTAATCCCTCTAGGTCACCTCAGCAAAATTGCAGCCAGAGAAGGTCAGGCCTAGGTCTCAAATGCTAACTGAAGGGCAGGGCTCCTACAGACCTGGATGGGCAGGAGTCTCTGGAAAAGGCCCGTGTAGAGTGGGATGGGTGGGAAGTATGGTCTGAAAACCTGAAAGTGAGATTCGGGCCTGAAAGTGAACAGAGACACCATGAATGAGCATTGTCCTGGGTGTGCCCAGGACTTGGGGCTTCCTGTCCAAAGCAGGTTAAATACTGGGCCCACAGTAAGATTGTCACACTAGAGAACAGATGGAAGCAGATGCAATCCTCCACTGGCCAGGCACCAGGCTAGGGGTGGGAACAGAGAGCCGGGTATCTAGGAACCTGAAACACCTGAACACAGGAGGCTAAAACCTGAGCAGACTCTGCACACACACACACACACACACACACACACACACACACACACACACACTTGCTGAGCATCCTTGTATAAGGTGTCTGAGGAAGGCACTTAGTGACCATACTGTCTAGTAGTGCATACATGGATACACAACTGCTTGCTAGAAATGAGTAAAGGAACCAAGAGAGGGACTGTGAATCTGCAGCTGGAAAAGGAGACAGATAGACTAGAACTTGGGAGATGATGAGAAACCAGCCAAGCAAAGGGTAATGGGCAGAAGGCCCTGAGGCTAGAAACAGCTCAGTGCACTCAGTTACTGAAAGGCAGTGCTGGGGGGGGGGGGAATATAGCGCAGCTGGTAGGATGCTTGCCTAGCTTGTGGGAAAGCCTGGCTCTGATCCCCAGCGTCAGATAAACCAGGTGTGACGGGGTATAGCTCTAATCCCAGCACTTGACAAGCAAAGGCATGAGGATCAGAAGTATAAGGTCATCCTTGACTAGAAATGAGTCTGAGGCCAGCCTGGGCTATGAAAGACCTTGTCTCAAAACAAAGGAAGAAACAAACAGAAAGGAAAGCAAAATATTGTGGGATCCCCCTGGAGTCCCAGCTACTGGGGAGGCTGGAGCAGAGGGGTCCTCTGAGCTCAGACACTGGAGATCAGCTCAGAAAACATAGTAAGAACCTTCAGTCTAGACAAATAAATCAGAAGAGGTAAAGCGACCATGCAGGAGGGTGGGCGTGAAGAGCTGACTGGCTGTTTGAAGTCAGGGAGGGGAGTGTGTTACTGTATGGTAATCCTGGTGTCCACTTTGGTCCCTGCCTCTCAGCATCTCCATGAATGGGGAGATCATTGCCTGTGATGGTGGCTGCCAAGGTATTATGGACACGGGGACCTCCTTGCTGACCGGCCCCCGAAGCTCCATCCTTCACATCCAGAATCTCATCGGTGCCAAGGCTTCTGGTGATGGCGAGGTAAAGGGTCATGTGGGAGGGACACTCTGGGTTTTCCACACAGTACTAACCTCCAGCCAACCCCTCTTTCACAGTACTTCCTCAAGTGTGACACCATCAACACCCTACCTGATATTGTCTTCACCATTGGCAGTGTTACCTACCCAGTGCCAGCCAGTGCCTACATCCGAAAGGTGAGGAATCTGGCAGTGGGGATGCTCTTTACAAGGCTTGGGCTTCTGTGGGCAAGGAAGGCGCACCCTGGTGGTGAATATGTGCAATTACAGGTGCTGCTGATCCCCACCAACAGGGCACTGGGGGGGGGGGGGCACACAATCGTCTTCAAAACCCAGTGTGGCAATTTTTCCTCCTCCCATAAATATTGAGGGGCCAGCAGGGCATGGTGGCACTACTCTGTTTCCCAGGTTGCAGAGGAAAGATGAGGGTAGCTTGAACTGCAGGGTGGTCCAGATGACCCCATGTAAATAGAACCTGGTGGCCCATGCAGGGACAGCTAGATGGATCTGCAGGTAAGGGACATGGAGGACAGTGTGCCAGCAGGCAAATAGATGGAACTAGAAAACATCATCCTGAGTGAGGTATCCAGACCTAAAAAGACATGCATGGTATGTACTCACTTTTACATAGATATTAGCCATAAAGTGCAGGATAACCATGCTACAATCTACAGGACCAAAGAAGCTAAATAACAAGGAGGATCTAAGGGTGGATTCTTGAATCTCACTGAGAAGGGGAAATAAAATAGTCATCGGAGATAGATGGAGGGAGGGAGCTGGATGGGAGAGGGGGTAGGGAGGGGCATGGATGGGCATGGAGATTAGATATGAGGAAAGCTGGAGAGAGAGGACAGAAGAGAGTGGGCAGAAATCAGTCGCTGCGGGGGAGGGGGCTCTCTAGGACGTGCCAGAGACCTGGGATGGGGCAGGCTCCAGGGAGTCTATGAGGGTGACTCTAGTGAAGACTCCTAGGAGCGGGGCTGGGGGGCTGGAGGAGTGAGGGGTGGGGTAGGGGGTGGGGTGTAGGGGGCGCAACACCCCCACCCCCACTTATCCCAGCCTGAGTTCTTATCCCAGCCGTGCAAGTCACTTCTGCAGCAGCCAGAAAGAGCCGTACAGCTCCATGAAAGGAGGACACAAAGCTAAGAGGCAGGACCGGGGACGTAGCTCAGTTGGTAGAATGCTTGCCAAGAATAAGGAAGCCCTGAGGTTGGTCCCCGGCACTGCATTAACTGGGCATGCATGGTATGCACACACCTGCATTCCTCACCAATGGGAGGCTGAGGTAGAATGATCAGAAATTCAAGGTCACACAGGGAGTGTGAAGACAGCTCGGCAATATGACACCCCGGCTCAAAAGGCAGGAAGGAAGAAGCTGAACAGCAGCCGGCTGCTGAGCTCACAGTCGCCCTTCTTTTCCAGGATCGTTCACACAATTGCAGAAGCAACTTTGAGGAAGGCATGGATGACCCGTCAGACCCTGAGATGTGGGTGCTGGGGGATGTCTTCCTGAGGCTGTATTTCACCGTGTTTGATCGGGCAAATAACAGGATTGGTCTGGCTCCTGCTGCATGAGTGTTGGGCCTCCTTCAGGGAATAGCCGGGCATGCCCCTCAACATGGGCTTGAGTGCACACAGGGCATTTCATTCAGGGAGCTGACCCCAGGCTATGGGGAGCTCTGCAAAGCCCTGTTCTGTGTAGGGAATAAAGATTGCATTCACAAAGCCACTGATACCAATGTCTGCGCTCTCTCTCTCTCTCTCTCTCTCTCTCTCTCTCTCTCTCTCTCTCTGGGTTTACAGGATATGTTGGGATTGGATATTTGGTTTGGTTTAGTTTTTGAGTAAAGGTCTCTCACTCTAGCTCAGGCTAGCCTAGAACTCACTATTGTAGCCTGGGGAGATCTCAAACTTTCAGCATGCCTTCTGTCTCAGTCTCCAGAATGTCGGGAAACAACTCCAGCATGAAGTCTCCACGGTAAGAGAAGCCGAGTCCAACAGGCATGAATGACAAGAAAGACTTTAAAACTGACTTAAGGCAGGTGCAGAAGAGAACAGCCACAGGCCTGAAAGCCAACGCGTGTGTGTGCCCTCCTCTCTTCCCCTTTGATTCTCCGCCTCTCAGCTTCTTCCTGTTGTATTTTAGGTCAATGATTTCGCTCCTACCACTGCCAGGATTCCACATCCAAAAGGATCTGGTCAGGAAAGACATGGATGATTTAAAAAAAAAAAATCCTAGCATAGCAAGAGGACTCTTGGTTGGTCCACCTGGAGTGGAGTGTCCATCCTGGACCAAAAATCTTGGGCAGAGGAAAAAGAGATTCTGTGATTGGCTCTGCTTGGTCAGATGGTCTCGTCTGTGACCTGGAAGTAGATTGGCAGTTTCCATTAGAACCATGGGGTTGGGATAAGGAGTAGTCACTGATAAAAGTGGTACCCAACTGTGCTTCCCAGGTTACAGAGGAAAGGTGAGGGTAACTTGAACTGCAGGGTGGTCTAGATGGCCTCATATAAATAGAACCTGGTGGCCAATGCAGGGACAGCTAGATGGATCTGCACGTAAGGGACATGGAGGACAGTGTGCCAGCAGGCAAATGGATGGAACTAGAAAACGTCATCCTGAGTGAGGTAACCCAGACCTAAAAAGACATGCATGGTATGTACTCACTTTTACATAGATATTAGCCATAAAGTATAGGATGTCCTAGATGGATAAGAAGGCTTGAGCTGACTCTTCCAGTGCCTATCCCCCTCCTCACTCAGAAAGATGCTTAAAGTGGAATTAAAACCAGTTCTGGATGTTAGGCCTGGTGACACAGGCCAGGAATCTTAGCACCTGGAGAGGCTGAGGCAGGAGGATTCACAAGCTCGAAGCCTGCCTGGGCTACATAGTGAGTTCAAGACCTGCCCAGGTAACTTAATGATAACCTGTCTCCAGCCAAGAGGTAAAAAAGGAGCTGGAGAGATGGCTTGGCTTACGGCTCTATCAGAGGACCAGAATTCAGATCCTAGCACATAAACAACTGAATTCCACCTCCACGGGCTTTGATACCCACTTCTGGCCTCCATTAGTACACACACACACATACACACATACACATTAACCTTTAAAAAAAAAAAAAAAAAAAAAAAAACGGGTAGAATTAGGACTGGGGCTGTAGCTCAGTGGTAGAACACTTGGCTGGGATAAGCAAAGCACCAGATTCAGTTCCCAGTCCCTGCTCCAAAGAAAGAAAAAGA
>NC_034590.1:122538557-122541986 GCF_900095145.1 Mus pahari | reverse complement strand
AAAAAAAAAAAAAACTTTTTAAAACAAAAGAAGGTATGTTTGGTTTGGGATGGCTTTTCCCACAGGCCTAGGATGGGCAGAGAACAGAAGGAGCAAGAAGAATAAAGTCACAATCAGACCCCCGTTTCATTGCACTGCAAAAGCTGCTGCTGCAGCATCAGCTCATGCAGTCCATAGTCACACGTTGGGGCTGTGGTGCACCCTGGAGAGAGGCCTCCCTGGGAGCTGGCCTTTGAGTCACAGCGACAGATCAAGGAACAGATACCGGGAAGACTAAACAAAACCAAGGGGTATGACAATGAAAGATACTGAGGTGGGGGGAGGAAGGGTTTCCAAGCCACACACAGTGTGCATAAAGGCTATAAGTTCTGAAAGAACAACCCAAAAGGGCCACCTGGTCCCGTGTCCTACCTCCCTATGATGGTCCCAGAGACCATCTGTTGTTTGCCCCTATTTCTCACTTCCAGTGTCCCTCACTGTGACAGCGGGTGGCCATCACAGGGAAAATGAGTTGTTATCCTGCATTCTTATGTGAAGATGGTAAATTAATCAGAGCACAGCCTGACACACACAGCCAGCCAGACAGTGGTGCTCAGTGGACAGCAGGGGTTCCGGAGAAGACAGTTCTCCTGGGGACTTTTAGTCTACTTTTCTTAGTCATCATGACTCCCCACCCCTACTACTCCCGACTCTTGTCCCCCCCGCCCCCCGCCCCTGTGGCCAATGCTAAGATATTGAGGGAAGTTAAACATCTTTGCTTGGCTTTGGGTGTTTTTTGGGGGGGGGGGGTTGTGGTAGGTAGTGGCGGTGTTTTTGAGACAGGGTCTCTCTACAGAACCCCGGCTCTCCTGGAACTCACTATGTAGACCACACTGGCCAAGTACTCATAGAGACCAGCCTGCTTCTGCCTCCCAACCTAGGTATTAAAGATATGTACCATTATACCCAGTCTTGGTTTTTGTTTTTCTAGATTATGACATCATGTAGCCCAGAATGGCCTTGACCTCCTGATCATCCAACGTCAGCATCCCCAGCTCTGCAGTTACAGGTATGAGCCACCATGCCTGAACTAACACTACTTTACAAAAGATAAAGATCTCTAACAGATCTACTAGAACTTCGATGAGTTCCTTGTGGACTGAATGGCTCTTCATAGAAAGTGACGGGTGTGGATCAGCTGAGTGCTGACACCTGCTGGCCACTGCCCACCCGCGTCTCAGCAACACAAAGCTACTGTCCTATAACCTCCTTGCCTTTAGACCCATTCATCCCAGTGTGACAAATATATTTACTTGCTTATTTGTTAGCTATAAATTATTTGTTGATTTTCCCAGGGAATCTACATATAACGACCCCCACCCCCACCCAGATTCTAAAAGCAGGGAACTAGAAAAGGGGAAGGCATTGCTGTAAAAGTGGTAAGTGTGGGCTACGCAGAAAGCTTTAGGGAGCAAGCTCTGCCCTCCCTCACCTGTCCCTGCCCCCACCCACCGACACTGGCCTCTGACATCCCTACTTCACACCCTTAAGTGCACTTGTCTTCTGGGCACCTGCTCCCCGCCCCGCCCCACCCCCACCCTGGACTTGTGAGGAGAGAGGTTTAGCAGTCCAGTGTTTAAGTTAGGCATGGGGGCATAACACATGCTCTGGACACATCTTGAGATGAATATTACATGAAATCAGTGTTGAAAACAACAACAACAACAACAACAAAAAGAAATCAGTGTTGAAAACAAAGCATAATGACAGAGATAACAGACAAGTCCAAAAACACTTCTCGGATGGATGTCATATGACGTCAATGTCAGGGATCACCCCAGGCGTGGCTCTGCCTGAGCGCGGGTGGGCACTGCTGACTTAGTGTGCCAGGGCCACAGGAACCAACACAGACAATGGCAGGGGCCAAGCAGAAACATGTGTTCTCACAATTCTAGAGACTAAAAGTCCAAAGCCAGGGGGTATTTTGGGTCATTTCTTCTGGTGCCTCTCTCCTTGATTTATAGATGGCCATTTTATTCTAAGGTCTTCTCTGAACACCCCACCAGTTTTACCCCTGCAGTCACACACACTGGCATGTCCCAGGCATTGTGAGCCACTCAGATGGTAGAGTCCTCCTTCTTAGAGGTGTCAGTGGTGGACTGTTGGGGAACAGGGTTGGGGGTGTCCGGGAGAGCTGCAGAGAGTCTTTGAGGCCTCATGGAGGTGGTGCGGGTCTCTGAGAGGTCAGCATCGGTCATTGAAGGTGTTTCTGCCTCAGTCAAGGGGGTGGCAGACAGAAGCCACTGGAATGCTGTCTGGGCCCCAAAGGTTGAAGAAGAGCTTTCTGGAGTGACAGGTGATGAAGGAGTCCCTGGAATGGCTAGAGGTAGAGTGGACAGTCCAGGAGAGACAGGTGACCCTGCTGAGGGCTCAGGGGGCTGGGAGGCCCCTGGCTCCCCAAGGGATACGCCCTCTGACTCCAACAGGAGTGAGGATGAGGTCTGGGCCACTGGAGGGCCTGGGGATGCAGACTGTCCATTAGACAGGTTTGTTCTCAAAAGCCGCTGCAGGAGCTGTACCATGGGCCTTGCAGGTGATGCTGATGGAGGCCCTGGGCAGGAGCTACAGTTGACAGGGACCTCAGTGTCTCCACGGGTATTCCGAGCAGCCTTGGCAAGTTCTCCATGAGGGGTGGGTCGCTGCTTTTCTTCTAGAGGAAACACGGAATCTGGACAGAGGTGGGAAAACAGTCACAAGGGTCCCCCTAGTTGAAGGGAGCCATTCTGGGGATAGACACCATACTTTATCCTCGGAGGGGACTTGGCACAACTGGTGGGGACCGTCGTGAGCTGCCTCCAATGTCCATGGATAGGAGGCTGGAAAGAGACCATGGATGGAAGAAGGCAGCTCACCAAAGCGGCCCTTCGGGGACCTTGTGCTGTGACTTTTGGAAAGCACATGGCTCAGCATGCTCCTCTTTGGGTCTTAGTTTCCCCACATAGAGGAGTGCCAGGGAGCAAAGAATACAGAAAAAGTCAGTGCTGGGCCTCTGTTTTCCCACTTGCAAAATGGGCGTCCCAACAGACTGAGAGCCAGAAGCAGGGCCACACAGGATGACTTAGCCTAAGCCCTCAGACCAGTGGGCATCAGCGACAGGTCACTGTGGGGCCACCAATAACTACAGATGATTATTACTCCACTGTGGCATATTGCTAGTAGAAGAAATTCAAGTGTGGAGTCAGAAAGCAGAGGAATGCTGTGTGTTCCATTCAATTTTGCTATCCAACCTAGCACTATCCAAAAATATACAATCTATTAATAAAAAAACAAATCAGCCGGGCGTGGTGGCACATGCCTTTAATCCCAGCACTTGGGAGGCAGAGGCAGAGGCAGGCGGATTTCTGAGTTCAAGGCCACCCTGTCTCGAAAAACCAAAAAAAAAAAAAAAAA
>NC_034590.1:122522555-122538287 GCF_900095145.1 Mus pahari | reverse complement strand
TTAAAAAAAAAAAAAAAAAGAAAAGAAAGGAAAATTATTGGTTCAGGACCCCAAGACCAAGTTCTTAGCACAAAGGAGATTTTTTTTCCCCAAGAGGAACAGTGGGCAGGCAATAAGAGACAAAGATGGGAGAAAGAGGATGAGAAAAAAGGGAAGGGAACAAGGGAGAGGGGAAAGAGGTTTTTGTCCTGGAGGACAAAGGACTGACTGCCTCTGGATAGAGAGGAGACAGACTTGGCATATAGGAAAATGACTGTTTATAAAAGGAAATGGGAAACCCTGTGTTAGGATAGGGTGTTTAATTTTAATTGGGCATGTTAATTAGTTGGGTCAAAGGGGGCTTTTGATTGCTGAACTTTACTACTTTGATAGCTGGATCTTGGTAGTCAGCCTCAGGAGGAGGAATTGGCCAAATAAGGGAGTAGACCTTAGTGGTTAGCTTTGGGAATGGAATCTAATGGTTTTCAGCAAGACAGAGGGACTTGAGGAGAAAGAAGAAGCCTGCCAGAGCCATGCTTGCCACACTCAAGCTGGCCAGAGTCCCTTCAGAACTTAGTATGTTGACCAGGCTGGCCTTGAACTCACAGAGCTCTTGCCTGCTGAGACTAAGGGCTTGTGCCACCTAGCCCAGCAGATCCTTTTAGATCCTCCCGCCCTAGGACAACAGGCAAGCATCACTACACCCAATTTTTTTGTGGGAACTGATCCAGGGCTTTGTGCACACAAGACAAGTGCAGTGAACTAGGTCCAATCCCCGGGGCACTGAATGAATAACAGTCCCAGCCTACCACCTCTCATGTTGTAAGGATGTACTTCATAGGAGCAAAGGAGAAATGAACACTGAGAAAGGTTCACCTGAGGGGTGGTAGATGCCGCTGGGCACATGCTTTAAGTATGTGAACTGGGTGATATATGAATTACGTCTGAAGAAAATTATTTTTATTACATTGCATATGTGTGTATATGTGTACCTCAGTGAGTGTGCATGTGCATGTGTGTGTGCATGCCACAGCATACTTGTGGAAATCAGAGGACAAATTTCAAGACACCAGAGGGGAGGGCATCTAGAAACCTCAGGGGACCCTTTCCTAATGCCCATCTCTCCTTTGCTTTCCACCAGCCCCTTTCTTTGTGCTTAGCTTCCTTTCCCCCTGTGAACCACACTCTTATATATGTTCTAAGGGCCAAACTTGTATCATCAAGCTTTGAAGCAAGTGCCTTATCTCAACTGTCCCTTCTGGGGTTTGGTGGTGGTGATGTTTTTTTGAGTTTGGGATTAAAGAGTGCATAATCACTGATGCCACCACCACCCAGCTTCTTTGTATTACTTTTAAGTCATCAGATGGAAGCAATTCCCATTCTCTTTAGATGAAACACTGACATTCCATCTATTTATTTATTTATTTATTTATTTATCTAATGTATAAGTGCTCGATCTGCATATAGACCTGCATGCCAGTAGAGAGCATCAGATCCTATTCAGATGGCTGTGAGTCGCTGTGTGGTTGCTAAGAATTGAACTCAGGACCTCTGAAAGAGTGGCCAGTGCCCTTAACCACTGAGCAATCTCTCCAGCCTGGTGGTATTCCTTTTACAGAGAGCTATGAGTTGGGGGGGGGGGGGAGGGGCAGGGTGTGGTGGAGCAGAGCTGAGACAGTGTTTTTGGGAAAAGAGTTTGGCTCAGCATGTGTCCTCTTTGGGTCTTAGTTTTCACACACGGAGGAGTGCCAGAGAGCAAAAGATTAAGAGGAGAAAGGTTCCAGTCCCCCTGAGCTCTGCAACCCCATCTGGAAAACAGAGATAAGACCCTTGCGCCCAAGCATGCTGGCTGAGTTGCTCAATGAGTGTTACAGGCAAATGCTTAGTGGCTGGCCGGTGTGCTGGCAACAGAGTGTCTGGAAACCTGAGGGCATGGTATCTATCCATTGTAGAGGAGCTTATGGTGGGTAAAAGGAATCTTGTTCTCTGTGTTCCCAGGGGTCCTCAGCACTGTTCCTTCCCAGTTCTCTACTTTCCCAAAGCAGACAAGATCTTGGAGTGCCCTTGGAAGGCCAAAGATGTAAAACAGTCATTTCCCAGGCTGGAGAGATGGCTCAGCGGTTAAGAGCACTGACTGCTCTTCCATAGGTCCTGAGTTCAATTCCCAGCAACCACATGGTAACTCACAACCATCTGTAATGGGATCTGAGGCCCTGTTCTGGTGTGTCTGAAGACAGCTACAGCGTATTCATATAAATAAAAATAAATAAATATTAAAAAAAGAAAAAAAGACACTTCCCAGGGAGCAATATTGGCTATAAGACAGTGGGAAAATCCACCATCTTTCTGAATGTTGAAAGAACATCTGTACATTGAGTAAGCTGGAAAAATTAGAATTCTAAAACAGTTTTGGAGACCATCCTGACCCAGCCCAAAAGATTTGAAAAAGTAAAAGTTGCCCCAGAATTTTCCACAGAAGGTACATTACAGGTGTATGGAAGGAAGGGAAAGAGAAGAAGAAAGGAAAGAAAGGTGGCCTGGGGAGATAAGAAGACAAGGAAAGAAAGAAGGGAGGGAGGGATGGAGGGACATAGGGAGTGAGTGTGAGGTAGAAAAATCAGACCAAGAGAAGAGAGGAGTCCCCCCTTAACCAACATTTTGTTTTCTGCCACTTCAGTTACCATAATCCATTGCCATTTTCAGAAATAAACAACTCATATTAAATTGTGTGCTGTTATGCATGGCATGGTGGTTCATCCCATCCCATCCTGTCCTGCCCAGGCTGTGACTCACACTTTG
The DNA here is from genome assembly GCF_900095145.1 of Mus pahari. Classification (NCBI taxonomy): domain Eukaryota; kingdom Metazoa; phylum Chordata; class Mammalia; order Rodentia; family Muridae; genus Mus; species Mus pahari. The sequence goes on along the minus strand of NC_034590.1, from coordinate 122,535,509 downwards.
TCCAGTACATCCATATGTCTGTGCTACCAGTCGGTTAGTCAGCTAGGAGCCTCTCCGTGGTTGGTTTGACAGTGCTATCATATAGGGTTCAGTCCCATCCACAGTTTCAGACACATTTGAGGTCTCACAGATAATGGGGAGCTTTCCTGGGTAACCAGCTGTGGTCCACCTCAAGACTTCAGAGCTATACAACAGATCACTGGGTCCTGTTTGTAACTGTGCAATAAAGAACCACATGGACCAGCCAAGTCTGGTGACACATGACTAGTCTCAGCACTCGAAAGACTGAAGCAGGAGGATGGCTTAAGTCAAGAATTTAAGGGCAGCCTCAGCAACAACAACAACAATAACAAAAAGCCCTCCTGTCTCAAAAGAGGGGTGAGGAATGGATGAGGCTGGGGATGGGTCAGGGTGCAGCACTAACCCGGCCTCTGGTTAGGGAGTCTGATCCACAGCACCACACCCAGGCAAAAAAGGAGGAGGGTGGTTAGAGGGGTCAGTCAACACAACGCCTTGTGTCATTTCCTAATAAACAGCTCAGAACTAGCAGCCCACCACACCTGTGTGACCTTCGGCAACTCTGCCTGAGCCTGGGCTCCCTGGCAGCCCGTCTAAGGCCTATGTGTCTGACAAGTTTTGCAGTGGGAGATGACAAGAAAGCTCAGGCTCGGGGCTTGCTTACCTGGGCAGGAGGGGTCAGTACAGACTGGCCGGCAGGGGACTGTCTCACAGCTCACCTCTCCCAGCTGAAGAAGCAGAAAGACACGCGTGAGGAAACCCAGAGGGTCCCAAAAACCAGCAGCAGAGCTCTCTAGGGCCTCTGGTGCCAATAGTGGGATAGAAAAGTATTGTTGGGTAGAGGCCCAAATACCTGGGCCCCAGTCTGGATGACAATGCCAGCCAGCAAGGCACCTTCATCTACACTTCCAAAGAGGGATGGGTGGCCAGAAACAGTTCATGAAACGTGAACAGCAGAAAGATGGGCGGATTAGCTCAGGGTCCCGTGTGCGACACGCAGGCCTGGCAGGCAGCCCCAGGCCCTCAGGCCAGCTCACCTGGCAGATGCACCGGGTACAGGGCTCGTCATCCAAGGTGAACACCTGGCCATTCACCACCTTTCTCCCTTCGAAGTTACAGTCTACAGAGACAGGGACGGGACGAGGATGAGGCCCGGGTCTACCTGGGAGACTTGGGCACGGGTGGCTACTCCCACTCACCATGGCATACAGGGCAGCATTCGCCATCCGGGTGGAAGGGGTAGGTACAGGTGATGGGACAGTCCACAGGTGAACAGGCCACTGAGCCCAGCTGTAGGACACAGACCACACATGGCCCCTCACTGAGGACAGCTAGTACGGTGCTAGGGAAGGCATGGGGCACACAGCAAAGCAGACCCATCTAGACAGCAGCATTGGCCATCCATGATGGCATGGGGATAAAGGGATGACACTTTCTCAGATAGGGTCCTTCCTCACCTCTCAAGAACAAGGCCTGACTTTCTCCGAGAGGACACCTGACAATAGTGAAGCGCTGGACAAATGTAGAATTGTTTAGAAAAGCTCAGCAGAAAAAAAAAAAAAGAGAGAGGGAGAGAGCTGAGGTGCAGCTCAGTGGTCCACCTTCCTCGGTTCCATCTCCAGCATCATTTAAAAAAAGAAGAGGAGGGCTGGAGAGATGGCTCTGTGGTTAAGAATACTGACTGCTCTTCCAGAGGTCCCGAGTTCAATTCCCAGCAACCACATGGTGGCTCACAACCGTCTGTAATGGGATTTGATGTCCTTTTTTGGTGTGTCTGAAGACAGCAATGGTGTATTCACATACATAAAATAAATAAATCTTTTGAAAATAAGTAACAAGTCAATAAATTTAAAAAAAGAAGGAAGGAAGGAAGGAAAGAAGGAAAGAAGGAAAGAAGGAAGGGAAGAAACTGAGGAGAAAGGACTCAGAAGCAACATTTCCCAAAGCACGTGACAGAGCATATACAGGGCCAGTGGGCAACGTGTCACTCAGAGGCCAAAGAGATGTTTACCCTGCATTTCTCAATCCGTGTGTTGACCTTGTTGTCTTTCATACATAACTGTGGCTGAGGCTCACTGACACCCCAAAGACATACTGCCACTATACACAGCAGCTCCCACCATACATTAGCTATATCAGCATAATCAATGAAACTGTGCCCTTTATTTTCCAATGAAAATTCAGTGTGCACTACTAACCTAACATTCTTTTCAGACTGAGAAGTGGGTTGGCTATGGGGTACAAGTGTGGATCCAGGAGCATGTACACTAAGGCCCAGTGCCTAGCCCTTTAACTAGCCATGAAGTCAGGAGCAATGACTTGGTCTAGTTGGCTAGTTCTCTCGTGAGCCACGGTGAGATTCATTGAGTTCAGCAACCCAGAAGCAGAGATACTGAATCAGCCAGTGTTTTCAAATGATTCCCTGATCCTGGCTAAAGAACCCTGCTAGACAGGCGGCAGGGAGATGGTTTCCATCAGGACCAGGGGTGACCCTTGTCTGGATTTCAGGAGCTGATGCTGGGGATTGGGGTCAGGTTGGGCGGTGCATACCAGGCAGATGCAGCTCAGACAGGGGTCGAGCACTGACGGGAAGGTTTCGTTGTTGTAGAAGATTCTACCTGTGTAGGTGCAGCCTGCCAAACAGAGCATGTGGTGAGCAGGAGCCAGAAGGGTGCTTGGGCCAGGGCAAAGGTTGAAAGTTTATCTGGATAGCAAAGGTCAGGCCCAGCACCTCCCCAGGCAGCTCAGAGGTTAGGTAAGTGGTGCTGGCTGCTTCTGTGGCTGGATTGAGCAAGGACGTTGCAGAGTCTTGCTTCAGTGTCTTTGTTCCATGGGGTGGGGGGTGGCACTGAGGACCTTGGGGGTAGGACAGGCAGATGGCCCATGAGGCTCAAGGTGGTGCTGGAGACATACAAGGCTTCTGTCCCTCTCCAGTTAGTGAGCAACAAATCCCATCTGGCCAGACCTGACCCACCCCCCACCACAACCACCCCTGCCCCAGCCCCTGCCATGGTTCATATCGCTAAGCCCTGATGTCACCAAAGACTCTGTGTAAATGAGATCACTTTGATGAAACTGTTCACATACTGGTAAGTACAAAAGCACACGGTGGCACAAGCCCATGAACAACGCAACACCAATATTCAAAAGCTGAGGCGGGAGCATGGAATTCCAGAACAGCTTTGGAAAAAAAAAAAAAAAAAAGCAGATTCTAGGCCATGCTGGCTTACATAGTAAATCCTTGACTAAAAAAAATAAAATAAAGTAAAAAAAAAAATGTATGTATACATATATATATATAATAAAATCAAGTGAGATGGTAGGAAAATATCTTCACATTTATTTTATCTGTTTTGTTGTTGTTTGTCTGTAGTCAGAGGGCCAGGGACAGCACCCAGAGTCTCATGTACCCTAAGCAAGCACTCTCCACTGAACTACACACCATAACACAGTTGATATTATTTCATCTCATCTTATCTTCTGAGACTGAGTCTTGCTATCTGGCCCAGGCTTGATCCTCCTGCCTCTTTCTCCCAAGTCCTGGGGTTTCTTTCGGGCATGTGCCAACAGGCCCAGCCCTTATCAAAAGCTGTGCATGTCAAAAACAGAGATGGGCCTTTTAAAATTATGATGTTATGGCTTTTCTATGACAAACTTAATTTTTAAATTGTAGAAAAGGTAAAAAATTACTGTGTGTGTGGGGGGGGGGGGGAATCTAGCCTCACTGGCCCAGTTTTCCATGTCTGGTTTCTTTGTCACCCACCCCACGAGGACCGTGACCTCTGGGTTTGCATATGGGAGTCCAGCATGGAGGCCCTGCCTCGGGCCAGCCACTTTACTTCTCTGGGCTGTGGGTGGTGTGCTGGTGGCCTGGAGAGTGAGTGAGATTAGATTGCAGAGGTGCTCAGCGCCACAGGGCCTGAGGCAAGATAGGCAGGGACTTCAGGAGCCCTGACGATGGCTTCAGAGGGTGACGTGGAGCCTGGCCCTGGTTACCTGCTGAACAGTCGGGACAGCACTGTCCAGGGATCCGGATGGGGTGCGGGCAAGAGTCCACGCAGTCTGTCCTCTTGCAGCTCACAGAGCCGTCTGCCTAAAGGAGGAAGAAACATCACCAAGACTTGGGACAGCGGGGCCTGCTGCTCCTCCACACCACAGGAAAGGCGACAAAGCCGCCCGCTGTCAGGCTTGCCCTCGGGGCTATCAGGATGAGGCTGTGGTGTGGCAGGTCCTCCCCACCCCTCTCCCAGGGCAATGGCGACCAGCTGCTTAGCACAGGTGAGGGAATCCTCGGGGAGTTTCTCCTGTCTCAAGAGCGGAGTCAGAGCAGGGGCTTTTGCCCTGTCTGCTTCCTAGCCTATCCCTCCGCGCACGCGCGGCAGCCAAGGCCGAACCGTCACCCCCTCCGCATTCTTCTCAGCATTTCCCTGGAACCCTGGCTCACCCCAAACCTATGGAGAACAATAAAATCCTATTTTTATAGAAAACTATTCCACCGGAAATGCCTATTTCAGAAGACCAAAATGCCATATGAGGTTTCCCTCTCTTTTCCTCCCCCCTCTTCTTAAGAATTCAAACGTTTATGGCCTCTTATTTCACTCTCTTGTAAAATGAGGGCCGGGATCAGTCACAAAGGAGGGGATCAGCAAAGGATGGCTTTTACTCTCTCCTCTCCCTGCATCGAACTCATGCCCCTCAAGTTGGCTTCCCACAAAGCACCCTAAATGTCAGTCATCTAGAGATTAATGTGTGGAGTCTGGAAATCCTAATAATATCTACACACACACACACACACACACACACACACACACACACACCTTGCTTTGTTGGATAAATACAGCCCTTGGGGACCCAAATACTCAGAGTGAGAAGGGAAGCGCTATCCAATTTCTTAATAAGCACCCCTATTTGACTTTTTTTTTGTTGTTTTTTTTTGTTTGTTTTTGTTTTTTTTTGTTTTTGTTTTTCGAGACAGGGTTTCTCTGTGTAGCTCTGGCTGTCCTGGAACTCACTCTGTAGACCAGGCTGGCCTCGAACTCAGAAATTCGCCTGCCTCTGCCTCCCGAGTGCTGGGATTAAAGGCGTGTGCCACCATGTTCAGCTTCCTATTTGACTTTTAAACACACACTCTTATTTATCTATGACAAGGTGCAGGCCAAGATGAAGCATCATATGACACAGAAAAGGCACATCAGCTCCCTGAGCTAGCCATGCCCCAGGCCACTCTCTCGGAGGCCTCCTGAGGCCCCTGAGGCAGACCGTCATATCGGCAGCTCCCTGCCCAAGCAGAGTCACCCACAATATCTAGGGCAGCCCCCAAGACCTTCTGTTCTCAGTCACCCACTGAGAGCAGAAGTGGCTGCCTAGGAGGGACACTGAGGCCAGGCTGCCAGTGGCCCTGCCTCTGAGGGAGGCAGACGGGACAGCCCAGGAAAGCAGCTGAAGGCGAGCAGGTTGTCATTCACCTGGCAGACGCATAACTCACAGGGATCACCAGGCGACCAGATCTGTCCGATCGGAAACTCAACCCCGTTGTCGTCCAGAGAGCAGCCTGGCAGGAGAGAGAGCAAAAGAAAGCGATGCTTGGCAGAGAGCTGGGATGTAGCTCAGTGGTGAGGGAGGCATGCTCAATGGACCACAACGGCACAAAAACAAACAAGCAAACAAACAAAAAAACACAATAGGCAGGAGTAACCATCACCTCCCAACCCCCAGAACTACAGCACTGCACTTCTAAAGATGAAACCCCAAGCTCACAGGCATACACACCACACAAACCACACAGACAAGTGTGTGCTTAAAATGTGTGCATACTTTTAAAGCTGGGTGTGGCTGCACTCTCCTTTAATCCCAACACTCAGGAGGCAGATCGAGACAGGAGGCTCTCTATAGAGTCCAAACTGATCTACATAGTGACTTCCAGGCCAGCCAGTGCTACACAGTGAGCTCCGGCTCAAAAAAAAAAAAAAATGTATGCAAACTTTTACTCAAAGTTAACAGACAGACAAACACACATATTCCCCAAAAATGATCGATACTCAGTCACATACTTAGGTACACACAAGCTTATGCTGACAAAACAAAATCCAGACATACACAAAATACAAATGTGTATTTGCATATATACAAATGAATACACATATATATACATCACACACACACACAAGCATACTTACAGATACACTCACAGACCACAGAGTTGCACACACTTACACAATCAAACACAGACATTCACTAGCACAAAAAACATATACATCAAATTGCACACGCATCACAAGGAACTGGCAAAAACACAGAGAGACACGCAGGTGTATCACATAAAACATAAGCACATTCATATACCAATGTCATCCATACACCAACACTTAAAGGCATAAACAGCTATATAAAACACCCTTCGAAGCAAGGACACACACAAAGTTATACCCTTACATAGTTACAGCTCACACATAATGCTATATAAAACACATATGCTCATATCATGAATACACACATACCATCAGTCCAAGCGCACTTGAACCCTGTGTTGGGGGACCACATAGCTGGACCTCACCTGTGCTGGGTGTGGGCTCTCGACAGGTAAAACAGCACTGTCCTGGGCCCAGCAGCCACTCCTCTCGAGGGCACTCCAGCTCTGGACATGGTGTGAAGGAACACTCTACCTCCCCGTTCTGGAAGAGAGAGAAGAGCATGCATCAATGAAGGTGGCTCCTCAGCCCTGAGCCACTGAGGGCTGAAGAGAAGGCTGGTGGGCAGCTTTCCTCCAAACCCTCAAATAAAAGTGACAAAGAAGTGTCCAGGGAGACAGAGGAGCAGAGAAGGGTGAGTCCTCTCAGGGAGCTGAAAGAAGGTCCAGGGGTGTTCCTCCTGTCCTACTGGGTCTCTACCATCTCTCAGCCTCCCTCTTAAACCCAGTTCCATCGAGACTCTCTCCTCCCTCCCTCCACTCTCATGCCTCTGCTCCACAGCTAGGAAAGGGCCAGGCATCAACCTCATCCTGCCATCCATCACTCCAAGCCTTAGCAGCGTAGCCTGGTCCACAGGTCTGCTGCCTGGGGGCCCTTCCCACTTGTCACAGATACCCTCCTGGGACAGCAAGAGTGCTTGGCCCCTTATGCCCAGACATGTCTAATGCACAGCTGAGAGGGCCCAGCTCCTTCTCTAAACCAGCGCTCTCTCCACAGTGCAGAGCATGGGATGAGCTGAAAAGGGTCTTCCCAGCATCCTCTCTGCCCTCTGCTACATCCCATTTCTCCTGAGGACACTCACAAACTAGTAAGTTACTGTCTAACGACCACCTCTTCCAGCCTGCTCCCAAGGAAGCCCTCCCAAGACATATTCCAGAAAAGCCTGCCTACCTCCAGGCTTCTCTGTTCCAATCAGAGGGCACAGCACCATCAGAATTTCACCTGACTAGTCCTAGTCACCCCTCAGGTCTCCACTGTCCCTCTGTCCTCCCAATAAGGGTTCCCGTGCCCAGTCATGCCCACCTAGGCCATATGCTGCCAGTCAGAGGGGACTGGTGCTCTTCTGGGCTGAGGTTGTGTGTTCCCAGATCACAGTAAGTGCTCTGCCAATACAGAGCTGAAGACAGATGGTTGGATCTCATGGAGACTGTGGGAAGGCATGGCAGATCCCTACAGGGACTGCTGCTTCAGTCTCTCTCCCCTTTGCGACACAGCAGGTCATCTTCTCCAAGCAAAGCATCCTGGGGAAATTCCTATGCTTCCCACCCAACTGTTTTCCCATCTTCCACCGAGTCAGAAGGTGCAGGAACCTCACACCCTACCTGGCAGACACAGGTGGTACAGTCGTCACCACCCCCACTGAACACAGCCCCGTCCGTGTACCACCGGCCATGGAAATAGCATCTCCCTGCAGGAGACAAAGGCAGAAGGGCTCAGGGCTTTCTAGGTGGAGCAGCTAGAAGAGTGGACAGATGGGCAGGAAGGGGTGGGGCAGCTGCCCCTTGCAAGAACTCAGTGCTTGTCAACCTCTAAATCCCAGACCCCACACAGGTTACTACCTAAAAACCTACAAAGGAGGTCAGCACTCCAGAGGCAGAGGGAACCCCAACAGCCACAGAGTAAGAAGCTCAAGAGAAGCTGTGCCAGATACTGGACAAAGATAATCTGAGGATCTTCTTTAGGGTAAAAAAAAAAAAAAAAAAAAAAAAAAAAAGTCTGGAAAAGTGTCTATTGATTCAGGATGTCTTGGGTTCAAGTCCCAGCTACACATCTCAGAGCTGATTATGGCAAAATGCACAACTCTCTTGTAGCTACTGCCCTTCACTGTGCCCTTCACTGACAGTTCACACCTCACAGGTTTCACACTGACTGTAGGAAAAGAAAATGAAAAACAAACAAACAAAAACAACCAAAGCCCAACATGATATCTCTTGCCTTTTGTCCCAGCACTAGGGAGGTGGAGACGGGTAGAACTCTGGGTTTGAGGCCAGCCTGGTCTACATAGTGAGTTCCAGGACAGCCAGAGCTACATAGTGAGACCCTGTCCCCCCCAAAGAACAAAACCAAGACAGAAAAAGAAAAAATAACAGCCGGATGGTAGTGACACACAGCTTCAATTCCAGCACTTGGGCGGCAGAGGCAGGAGAATCTCTATGAGTTCAAGGTCAGACTGGTTTACAGAGCTAATTCTAGGACAGCCAAGCCTACATGGAGAAATCCTGTCTGGAAAAACTAACAAGAAAAGAAAAAAAAAAGAAGAATGTAATGTCTCAAGTTAGCCTGTTTCCCTAGAGACGGGAAGCTCAGGGCCTAATTAGGTTATAAAGAAGTCCTAGGCCAGCTTGGGCAGCTTAATGACACCTTGTCTCAAAATAAAAAGTATAAAATGGGCTGGGGATGTAGCTCAGTGGTAAAGTACTCGCCTATAGTGCACAGACACTTGAGTTCAAGCTCTAGTACTGTGGAAAAATGTTATGTTTAAAATTCATTTGTTGGGGGAGGGGCATGCTGCGGAGATAAGAGGTCGACTTGCAGAAGTCAGTTCCCTCCCACCATACAGGTTCCAGGGATCCAACCCAGGTTGTTAGGTACCTTTACCAGCTAAGCCGTCTCATTGCCTGCTTTGAAATCAGGCAGATTTGAGTTCGAGTTTAGCACCATCACTAGCTGCTGTGTGTCTCTAGGCAACCACTTAACTTCTCTGAATCTGTCTTTTCATGAAAAGGCAGCAGTGAGCAAATTTCCCTCAAGGTGCCAGCTGCCCCAAACAGTAAGGGGCACACGCTGGTGGAGAACATCCCCTCCCACTGATGAGATCACCATTAGACTTAACTTGGGAACAGGAAGAAAGAAAGTAGATGAGATTGGAGGAGATGTTAAGAGGCGTCTTTCCAGATGTGTGTTGAGGGGTGTGGGGGTTGTTAAGACAAGTGGTCCTGCAAGTGAGAGCTTTATTAGGGGAGTTATGAATGCTGCAGCCCCTGGGGAGCAGAGTTCCAAAGAGAGACAAAGAGAGGCATCCATTCTTCAGAAAAAAAAAAAATGGGTCCATTCTGAGGGAAGGGAGGATGCCCCACCTCACAAGGCAGCAGGTTTAGTCATTGAGTAGCTATGCTAAGAGTCAGGGGTCTGGCTGCTTCCACCCTGCAGCAACCTTATCCCTGTGGGGCCTGGTTGCCCTGGTTAGCAGAAAGGCCTGAGATCCTAACAGTCATAGGATGCCATGATCTTATGTCTCTGTCAGTTAAAAGAGATTCCACCACACCCAGGGGTAGATCAATGTCAGGACTGGGCCCACAGCCCCTCTGCCTACACTCAAGATGTGCTGTAGAGGCAGGGACAGTGGAAGGCCAAGCCATGAGCATAGTGTGGCCAAGATGCACAGAGGAGACACTAAAAATGAGTAATTGAGATCTATCATTCCACCACCTCTCTAAGGCAGGAGTAGGTCGCCCCTCTCCGGCCTCAATACACACTCCAAAGGCACTTCTCCCTCATACCCCAAACAACGTTTCCCAGGAGTCACCTACCTGGAATACAAGTACAGCAATCTGACTGTGGGGAAGCCTTGCAGGGACCAGGGGGACACTCGGGAGAGATACACGAAACATTTCCAGCCTGAGGAGGCAAAAGATGGTGATGGGGACAAGAGTGGGACCTGGTTCACTGCCAACTATGCCTTTAATCTCAGCACGTAGGAGGCAGAGGCAGGCAGATCTCTGTGAACTTGAGGCTAGCCTGCTCTACATTGCAAGTTTCAGGCCAGACAGGGCTACCTAATAAGACTTTATTCACCTAAATAAATAAACAAACAAACAAACACGCGCCAAGTTAGAAGCTGGAGAGCTGAATCTCTGGTTAAAACCCCTTTCTACTCCTAGAAGGAACAGGAGTTTGGTTCCCAGCTCTAAGAGATCTGATACCAGTGCTGGAGAGATGGCTCAGTGGTTAAGAGCACTGGCTGCTCTTCCAGAGGTCCTGAGTTCAATTCCCAGCAACCACATGGTGGCTCACAACCATCTGTAATGGGATCTGATGCCCTCTTCTGGTTTGTCTGAAGACAGTGACAATGCACTTATATAAATAAAATAAATAGATCTTAAAGAGAGAGGGAGAGAAGAGGGGAAGAAGGAGGAGAGAGGGAGAAGGGAAAGGAGGAGGGAGGAAGGGAGGAAAGTCCTCTTGGAGCACCTCTACACACATCCACATATAAATTAGTTGGGGAAATGGCTCAGCAGTGGAGAGCACTTCTTGCTCCTGTAGAAGAATCAGGTTCAGACCCCAGCATCCTCAGGGTACCTCACAGCCATCTGTAACTCCAGTTCCAGGGTAATTAACGCTCTGTTTTCTGGCCTCTGAGGGCACCAGGCACACAAGTAGTGCATAGACACACATGTGGGCAAAACACCCGTATAAATGAAAACATCAATACATCTTTTTAAAATAAATAACTAAAATGTCAAAATAATAAAGTGCCTTTTTTTTTTTTTTGAGAAAGAGTCTCACTCCGTAGCCCTACCTGTCCTGTCCTGGAACTCAACCTGTAGACCAGGATGGACTCAGACTCAAGAGATACGCTTGCCTGTCTTCAAAGTGCTGAGATTAGAGACATGTGCCACCATACTCAGGATACAATACATCTTTAAAAGTAATTTTTTTTTTTTTTGGTTTTTCGAGACAGGGTTTCTCTATATAGCTCTAGCTGTCCTGGAACTCACTTGGTAGACCAGGCTGGCCTCGAACTCAGAAATTCGCCTGCCTCTGCCTCCCGAGTGCTGGGATTAAAGGCCTGCGCCACCAGGCCCGGCTAAAAGTAATTTTTAAGTTACAATTTTAAAAGTGTCCACCATTGGAACCATCTAGACCTGAGTTCCACTATCTATGCATCTCCTAACAAGACTTTTCGGCAAGGGGACAGCACGTCTCCAGGATCTTCTAACATGGGTGGAGTCAGTGCCCATCCTACCACATAAAATTGGGGGAGTGCACACAAATTCCTTTCCTCCTCCTCATGCTTAACACACAGGAGGAACTAGATGAATGCCACTGGCATTCTCTGTGTCTCTGATCACACACCGCCCCATCAGCAATTGTGGGCAGCCCAGGAGCTGTGTCTAAAGGTAGCCAGAGTATCGCAGTGCGGATTGGTAGACAAAGTCGGTAACAGACCTCTGTTTAGATCCCAGCTCCACCAGCTCCACCAGCTCCCAGCCTCCATCTTTGAATCTACAGATCTGGGACAGCATCGCCCACCCTGCATCTGCTGGGAGCCTCTGCTTAAGAAACAGGGAAAGGGCATGAAGCCTGTAGCTGGCACCCAGTGGGTGCCCAGAGTTAAATTCACACAGGGCATCTGACACATGATTACTCTCCGAGGCGTGTAATCATGCCAGAAGCAAAAACACTCAAGAAGCCCAGGGCTTAATGAGGCTGCTCTTGCCCAGACGTGGACACCTTTGTTGTGGTAGTAAATATTTTTGCCTGGAGAAAACAGCCTCCCTGGGGAAGTTCCTGAGAAAGCTCTACCCTTCACCTTCCCAAACAGACGGACCCTGTTCTGCCCTGGCTCTCGTATGCACAGCGGATACCCTCCACAGCCACTAGCCAGAGCTTGGATGCTTCTAATGACCTTCTCAAGCTCAGTTGTTTTAGTTCCAAAGCCTTAATGAAGCAAGGAGAAGTTCGTCTTCAGCGTCCAGTCTGTTCCTCTCCTTGACAACCCCAAAGGTTAAGAAAACATGCGGTGGTGAATCCCTGGTTGCTTACCAGACAGACACACACAGTACAGTTCTCCCCAGGAGGTGAAAACACATCCCCTTCGGCTCGGATAGCGCCACTGTGAAAGCAGCCTTTGAAAGACAAACAGGAGGTGGGGACATCAGCCTCCTCAAAGGAGAGGAAACCAGGTCTCTACTCTTCCAGGCAGACATAGGTCCCTTGAACTGGGTGGTCCTAGGACTGCTGGAAAACAGCACAGGAGACACATGCAAGAGTAGCTGCAGTGGCCATGAGGGTGTGCCTTGAAGTGTGTCCTCAGAAAGTGACATTTTGTTCCCACCACACAAGAGACGCTACGTTCTGAACCTAGAGTTCTAGCTCCGTTTACCCAAGCAGCCCTGCCCGTGTCATGATGCCTCTCTGTGACTCAGCTATTCTCACCATAAAAGGGAATCATCACTATGTAGCCAGCAGGAAACCTGAAAGGACCCAAAATCTCGGTTATAAAGAGAACTCAGCTCTTTCCTTCAGGGCCCCATTACATAGGTGGAACATGGTAGAAAACGGAAATGTAAGACAGCAATGTAGGCACTGCCCCAGCAGACCCTGGAAAGATTTTTGGTTTTATGGTGCTGAAGATTGAATGAGGACTTCCCTCACACATAGTAGGCAAGCACAAAGGCCCAGCCCCAGCCCCAGCCCCAGCCCCAGCCCCAGTCCCAGCCCCAGCCCCAGCCCCAGCCCCAGCCCC
>NC_034590.1:122520290-122522311 GCF_900095145.1 Mus pahari | reverse complement strand
GAGGGAGGGAGGGAGGGAGGGAGGGAGGGTAAGGAAAGGAGGAAGGGAAGAAAGGAAGAAAGAAGGAAAGAAGGAAGGAAAGAAGGCAGGCAGGCAGGGTGGGCCAAGAAAAGTGGCCTGATGAAAGGTTCTCCTTGAAGAGCATTTCAGCATAGATAAATGGTTCTCAAAGTGAGATTCGAGATTCCAGATCAGCAGTAGCAGTGTAGCGGTGTATGTTCTCAGGCCCCACCCATGAACCTCCAAGTCTGCTTTCCAGGTGACTTCAAGAACTGATTGCGGGAGAAATTGAATAATAAATAGCCCTTGGGCTGCAAAAAAAACTAGAGGAAGAAAGAGCAGGGCTCCATTCCTCCCCATCAGCTCTTACCAGTGCAAGAGGGGCAGCACCCCCCATCTCTCGGAGGAACTGGATGGGAACAGGTAGTGTCACACCTTACTTCTCCACAGGTCACCTCTCCATCCTGGATGCACAAGCAGGAGTTGCAGCTGCGGGCAGATCCTAGACATTCCCCCAGGGCAGCCTGGGGACTGCACACCTACCTGGCACAGGCACTGAGAACACCCCAGCTGGTTCCAGCGGCTCCCTGATTCATACGTGGCTCCCAGGTGCCAGCAGGAAGAGGGCCCTGCTCCCAGCTTTGGGTTTTCAGGACCCCTAGGTGAGGAAGGGGTCCCTACAGCCTCCCCTTGGAGGAGTGAGGGGGGTCCAAGGGTCCCCTGTGGGGAGGAACTTGGCACTGGGGTGGATATCAACTGTGTGGGAAAGAATGTGGGTAGGACCTGGGTGGTAGATGGCTGACTGATTGTTCTAACACCAGTGGGGTATCCTGGGGCCCCTGGGGGAGGGCTGTGTCCTGGCGACAGGGCAGGCCGGCCTGCCTCAGGGAGGAGCAGGGACATCTTAGCGGGATGCTGTCGGGGCTGCAGGATGGCAGATGGGGCCAGAACGGCCTTCGGGAAAGCTGAAATGGAAGCACAGGGTCGCCTGAGGAAGGCAGCCGAGGCAGGACGTGGGGTTCGAGAGGCCTAAATAGGTCCACCAGTTCCTCAGCAACGTAAAGTAACAGACTGTGACCTACTGAGTCCACAGCGACAGCCACAAGGGAAGAAGACTGGGGAAACACTAATGGGCAAGAAAAGATCCTAAACCAGTGACAAGGAGGTCCGGCAGTCCAAGACTCAGCTGCCCTCCCTCTTACAGTTTCAAGGCTAGAAGGCCCCAGGGTCCATCCTGGGAAAACTCTCCCCAACTGTTCCGGGCTGGGGTTTCAGTGCGCGCCCTGCTTCCCACCTCGCTACGGCTTCCCTGCAGGGAAGCCAGGGCTCAGGATGAGGGGTCAGCGGAGGGTTCCCTGCGGCGGCACTGTCTGATCACCTTGAGGGAGGAGGCTCCTGCCCACACATAAAGACCTGGAAACTGAAGCTGCATTTTCCCTACAGGTGGACATCTACTGCTCCTCGTCACAAAGATGGAGAATCCCCTCATGACTGTTTTGTTTTTTTGTTTTTCCTTTTTACCATTTGTAGGCAATGACTGGGAACAGTGAAAGGGGAAAGGACTGCATAGAGAAGCTGAAGAATGGGGCTGGAGAGCCATCTCAGAGGTTAAGGGCACAGGCTTCTCTTGCAGAGGAGCCGGTTCCGTTCCCAGCAGCCACATGGTGACTCATACAATCCATAGCCCCAGTCCCAGGAGGTCACTTCTTGGCCCTTCTGGAGCACGTGGTACACATACAAGCAAGCAGGCAAAACCCTTATGATACACATAAAATAAATCTTTTTAAAAGCCCCAAACCTTTTATTTAAAAAAAAAAAAGCCAGGCTGGAGAAATGGCTCAGTGGTTAAGAGCACGTGTTGCTACTGCAGAGGACCCAGGTTTGGTTCCCAGCACCCACATGATGCTGTAACCCCAGTTCTAGAGGATCTAACAACCTCTTCTGACCTCCACAGGCGCCAGACACACACATATAAATAGGCAAAATATTCATATGCATAAACATTTTTTTATCTTTTTTTT
>NC_034590.1:122514943-122519905 GCF_900095145.1 Mus pahari | reverse complement strand
AAAGAAAAAGAAAAGAAAGAAAGAAAGAAAGAAAGAAAGAAAGAAAGAAAGAAAGAAAGAAAGAAAGAACTGGAAAAAAAAGGTGGGATTTAAAGAAAGAGTTTGGCAAAGAGGGGGCCTATGGTTAGGGGGTACCTTGAGAGCAGAACCAAGATCTATAAGATATGGTTTGGAGCCAGGAGAACAACATCTATGGTGTGGGCTCTTGTGCTGAGAAGACAGGACTAAGAGTTAGAGGGCAGGACCAGGGCCTGCTGCTCACCTTCACAGGACACACGGTCAGCTCGAAGCCTGAAACCAGGTCTACAGGTGCACAGGAAGCTGCCCACAGTGTTGTGGCAGGTGTGGTGACAGACTCTCCTCTCCTGCGGCCGCCGACACTCATTGACATCTGTGGGAAAGCCTCACTGTCTTACCTTGGCCATGGAGCCCTTTCTCATCCCGTTCCTGAATGCAGAAGACTGGGAGAGATCAGCTGCAGAGCTCTAGAGTCCATCCAGGTACAAGATGTGACTCAGAAAACTAGGAATGGGGTTGGTATCTATTGGCAGTATTCTTGGGAGCTTCTTGCATCCAGGAGGTGGGGGGGGGGTGCATCTTATCCCAGAACCATTAAGAGCTCAACCCTGGTGGGAAGCTCCTTTCCAAATGTTCTGCTGTCTGACATGACTCACTGGGCTGCTCAAAGCAGGTTCAAGACAAATACTTAACCCACTAGTACAAGGTCTTTTTCAAGCTCATGGGACCCCACTCTGGGTTATAGGGATTTCCAAACATCTGGAAATTTCTAATGAGCTGAGAAAATAGGAGTCTCCTCCTAAACCAAAGACACCGAGAAAATGAGTGAGCAGAGAGAAAAACCTTGATATGTATCTGGGAGAGAATCGAAGAGACTCTAATAGGTTGAAAGAGGAGATGGCCCGGGAAGGCTCAGCTTGGGGTCTGAAAGGCAGAAAGACACCAACCATGGGATGGGAATGCGCTGAACAAAGGGTCCACAGGACCGGAAGATCCAAATGTTGGTCTTCCTAGATTCCAGACTGGCCTGCCCATCTTCCTGATTGGCGTTCTAAGTGCATCAGCCACAGGCAGAAGATCTCACCTATGCAGGAGTGTCGGTTGCCATGGAGGTGGAAGCCAGCGCGGCAGGAGCACTTATAGCTACCAATGCTGTTCTTACATCTCTGCTGGCAGGGTGTTCCCAGGCACTCGTCAGTGTCTGTGAGAGCAGAAGACAAAGCTGGCAGCCTTCTCTCCATGGTACTTGGAATCCTCTCATCCTCCTCTCTCCCCTAGCTGGGGGGCCACTGGGGACCAGCCGATGGTCTCCACCCTCACCGTCTCAGCCCAGCCCAGGCTGCTTGTCTCTAGGCTGAGGAACAGACACAGCCTCCCTGAGCCCTCTACCTCTATCTGTGTCCCTCTACCTCTATCTGTGTCCCTCTACCTCTATCTGTGTCCCTCTACTCTATCTGTGTCCCTCTACTCTATCTGTGTTCCTCTACCTCTGTCTGTGTCCCTCTACCTCTATCTGTGTTCCTCTACCTCTATCTGTGTCCCTCTACCTCTGTCTGTGTCCCTCTACTCTATCTGTGTTCCTCTACCTCTATCTGTGTCCCTCTACCTCTATCTGTGTCCCTCTACTCTATCTGTGTCCCTCCACTCTATCTGTGTTCCTCTACCTCTGTCTGTGTCCCTCTACCTCTATCTGTGTTCCTCTGGAACCATCTTCCTAGGATCTCCAGAAGGTCCTCACCCAAGGCCACCTGTGATGGGTCACTCTGCCCCAAACCTCTCAGGGCCCTCCCTCAATAAGCAGCAGTCACTCGTGGGACCTTTAAACACGGCTCCGGGGAGCCAGTGAAATGCCTCCCTCAAAGCCTGTACGATCCCCGGGACCCACATGATGGAAGAGCTCCCAAAAGATGTCCTCTGACCCCCACAGGCACTCTTAAATACCAGGAAAAAATGCCAGAAAAAAAGAAATAACATAGACAAAGGTATGTGCAGTCATTCCCAGCCCTGAGCTTCATTCTTGCTCAGTTTCCCACATCTTCTAAACAAAACATCCTGTTCTTACAGGCCTCTGCTTGGAGTCATTCTGTCTACACTGAATGTCCTTCTCTCTTGTCTGGATATAAAACAAATATCCTGCATACTTTAAAACCTTCTTCCTGAGCTGGGCGTGGTGGTGCACCCCTTAAATCCCAGCACTTGGGAGGCAGAGGCAGGCAGATTTTTTAGTTCGAGGCCAGCCTGGTCTACAAAGTGAGTTCCAGGACAGCCAGGGCTACACAGAGAAACCCTGTCTCGAAAAACCAAAAAAAAAAAAAAAACAAAACTTCCTTAGAGCCTCTTATGAAGAAAATCACCCAGGCTGTTGTCTGCAGCTGCAAGAAAACTAGAAATAACCCACCCACCCACCCTTCACTCGTCCGCAGAAGAACCCATAAAGTATGAAACATTTGCCCCACAGAGATCCAAGCAACAGTTAACATAACAAGTCAGGTCTGTTTGCCTGATGTGGGAAGATCCTTAAGGCCAATCAATCAACTATTCGTGGGAAAGAAAATTGGAGAAGAAACTGGGATCAGACTCCCAACTCCAATGTGATTGTGGGCAAATTATCTAATTTTGTTAAGCCACGGTGTTCTTATCAATGCAATGGAGATAAACAGTATCATCTTTATAATTGTGCAGATAGGACGAAAAGACATATGGAAAGTGCTTAGCCTGGTACAGCCTGTGAGTCTGGTAATTGATACGCCCGTGTATATGCATCTGTAAGAACGTATGGTTAAGGGAGGTAGGCAGGCCGGGCATCGAGAATGAAATCCATGCGGACAGCAAACTTCCCAAGGTACTTTGGAGGTAGGACTTTGGGAGCTAGGATTAGACGACATCACAAGGGTGAGGCTTTAATGATGAATTGATGACCTTAGGAGAGTCACCAAAGCACCCCGTGTCCCTCCCTCTTGCCATCTTGTGAGGACACATCTTCAAGTCAGAGAAATCCACAGCAAAGCCACTCAGTACCTTGACCTTAGACTTTGGCTGTCCGGAGACTGAGAGAACAAATCCCTGTGGTCTAAACAGCATCGTATTAGGGGCAGCTCAAGCAGACTAGGAAGGCAGGGTCCTCTCGGGCGGGCAGAGAATGCTGAGGGGAGAGATCCCCACTATGGCACCTAAGCTTCTCATGTTTCGTGAAACTTCCCATGTCTCCTCTGCCTTGGTGCATGAGACTGTGATGAGAAGCCTCCTCACATATTCATGCAAATCCAAGTCACTTGGAAAGAATGACTCTTGTAAAAGATCTGACCCTGTTGGGTGTGCCAGGGTATGCATAGAATCCTTGTACTTAAGAGGGAAAGGCAGGAGAGTGACAGGTGAGAGTCAGGTTGGGCTGCACAATAACTCTCTGTCTGCAGAAAAGAAGCCAAAGGAAGACATCTTCTCCCTGGGCACCCACAGCCCAAGTTCCCTGTCCCAATCATTTTCTTTCCCAAGCCACCAGACTGGAGGGTGGGTCCTACAGATGGCCACAGAGCCTGGACCAGGGCAGGAAGACACTACAAACACATTACATGTCAGAGACCATCACAGGCTCCCCTCACAGCCCCTATGGAACCACTCACAGCCTGCGGTCCTCCCTTCTCCATCTTGGTACCTCTTGCCCTGGGTGCATCTGACCCTTGTTCTCCCTGAGACCATTCCTTCATCCCCATCTTTCCCTATGACAAAAGCAGAAGAGTTTAGAATGTCTTAACACAGAGCAAGTTCACCATGAATGCTGGGCATGGGCACAGTGGCACATGCCCTTAGTCCCAGCACTTGGGAGTCAGACAGGTGAGTCTCTGTGAGTTTGAGGATAATGTGATAATAGTTCTAGGACAGCCACGGATGTGTAGGAAGATTCTGTCTCTAAGGAACAATCCAAAGAGTCCACTATTCTGGACTCAAAGCCTAACTCCGTCTCTTCCTAAAGAATGGATACAAGTAGAGTGGGAGTGACGCAGCATCCTTCTCAGAGGACTATGGCTGGAGAATGTATCTTAAGATACCTGGCAGGGCATAGACACCACTCCCAACACCTCTTCCCACTCACCTTGGCAGCTATGACGATCAGCCGACAGTTGCATGCCTGGCCCACATTCACACACGAAGCCACCTTCTGTGTTCACGCAGTGGCCCTCACAAGATGAGCTTAAACACTCGTCAATGTCTGGGAAAAGAAAACCCTTTGCACAGCCCATTCTAACCATGGCCATGACTCACGGAGAAGTGACCCCAGATGACCCCATGGAAGATGCAGCATCAATCTGCAAAGTGCCCCGCATGGCTCTGAGCCATGGAGTCCCAGAAAGAGGAGGTAACAGGACAGGGGGACTGGCCCTTACTCTTAACCCTAGATGGGGGGAGAGCAGGACTGCGGCAGAACCATTTTGATGACCCCTGTGTGACAACCTTCAGGTCCCCAAAATGACAGGGCCCAGTGAACAATGTCATTCTGATAGAAGTTCACCAAACATCAGGTGTGAGCAGGAGACTCAGAGAGAGCCACTGACTGTCAGACATTGTATAGCCACTTTAACAGTCAATGAGAAGACATATGCGCTGCTCAGAAATGACCTGCCACAACAGGTGCATCCTGAAAGAGTGTGGGACTAGGAGAACCAGAGCATCAACAGAGGCCTGTCTGGGTGGGAAAGGATTTGAGGGTTTAGGGGATAGCAGCTGGGCTCCAGCCCTCCACATACACTTCACAGCACACACGCATATAAGTAAATGGGCGGGGAGGGGGGTGCCATAGTGAAATCCACTGCTTTGAATACTAAGCTAAAAATGCAGTTCTAAACTCTAGGAACTGTAGTTGGTCTTGGCTACTTTGTGGGTTCTTCTTTTTTCCACCCTTTATCCCCCAGGTTTCATCCCCTAACACTGGGGAGGGGAGGGGCGGGG
>NC_034590.1:122454886-122513830 GCF_900095145.1 Mus pahari | reverse complement strand
TCTCTCTCTCTCTCTCTCTCTCTCTCTCTCTCTCTCTCTCTCCTATCTAGTGTTAAAGGATGAAACCAGGAATAAAGAGTGGGAACTACAAGGAGTTATTACCTCATTTTAGAAAGCACACATATAAGCCTTATATACACATTTATACATGCGAGCATTGCATGCCCAGATACAGGAGCAGAGAAAGCATTTCACTTTATTAGTAACACTCGGGTTAGGACCCCAGAAAACTTTCATTTCCAGTGTCCTGCTTGCTTCCAAATGCTTCCAAATGAATTCTCATTTACTTTACTGTTCACTGAGAGAACAGTAAATGTTAAAACTTCAAAACGGGCAGGTGGGGTGGTAAACCCCAGCACTTGGGAGGCAGGCAGAGGCAGGCAGATCTGGGAGTTTGGGACCAACCTGGTCGACAGAGTTTAATCTTCTCTCAAAACAAACAAACAAACAAACAAACAGAACAGAACAAACAAAAACCCTCCAAAAGGGGACAAGGGAGCTGGTTCAGTTGATGAACTAGCTGCTGGACAAACATGAGCCCAGACACCCCAGCATCCACTAAAAGCTGGCACAACAGTACCCAGCACTGCCTGGAGGATTCAGGGGCATGGAGACATTGAATCCCTGGAACTCATCAACCGCCCGAGCCAAACCAATGAGCTCTAGGTTTACTGAGAGACCCTGATTCAGGAACTACAGTAGAAGGCAATGGAGGAATAGAGTGCTAATTCTGGCTTCCACATGCCTGGGGTCATCCAGACAAGCACACATACACACTGCACGTACAAAAACAAAAACAAAAACAAAAACACCTGCAACCAGGCTTTTGTCTCTGAAGAGATGGACTAGAAACTGGTCATAGTAACTAACCACCTCTGGTAAAAGTCACACACTCTGCCTATAGTGACTTTTAAAATCAAGAAAACAAATCATAGGGGCTGGAAAGGTGGTACAGTTGCTTAGAGTGCTTGTTCCTGCAGAGGACCCCGGTTCAGTTTCCACCACCCACACGGCAGCATCAGTTCTAAGGAGTCTGATGACTTCTGGCCTCTTAGGGCACTCCACACATATGGTACATATACATATAGTCAAAACACCCATACACATAAAATAATTTTAAAAAGTTAAACCATCCCAATATTTAAAAAGACAAAACAAATAATCCTTTGACAAAATAATTACTGAGTTTTAGTTCCTTTCGCTTTGAAATGTCAGCTGACTCCAATTCTCGTTCCATGTCCCTCTGTGAGCCCAGCAGCGTGGGTGTGCTTACTCAATGCCCCTATTATAATGGAGCTGTCTTTGTCCTTGCCTCATATCTGGAAGCTCGCTGATAACAGCCACTGTTTGATCACCTGCCACCTCCATCCGAGCTCTGCTGCTGTCCACGAGTACATGTGTGATAACAGGAGGAATATACCCGCAGGTTGCATGTTTCCCTGCTCTTCTAGGTCCTGGACTCTAGCTGGCTGGTGGGGGAGGGGGAGCAGGGGGAGCTGGGGGGAGTGGGGAGAGTGGGGAGAGTGGGGGGGGGCGGGGGGGAGAGATGCCATTCCACCTTCCCCTTCCCCCACTTCCAGGCCTCTCACCCGCACACCGGATACCAACAGCTGTCTCAGTCATCAAGAAACCCACAGGGCAAACTCGGGCTACCTCCTGACAGCCACCGTGGTTACAGGTGAGATCACAACCATACTCCCCGCAGGATCCATGGGCTTCTAAAACAAACAGCGCAGGGGTATGTGTCAACACAGCGTCTCAGATGTCCTGGGGCTTCTCCAGAATCCTGTTGCAGGGTGGGACTTCCCGCCCGCTTCTACATGGCACTAGCCATGTTGATGGTTAATTCAACTTCACAAGATCTTGAATCAAATAGGAGATAACCTCTGGTCATATCTCTGAAGGAGTTCCTAGACTGGGCTGAGATGGGGAGACACACTAACTCTGGAAGGTTGTGAGCCAAACTAATGAGAAAGAGAGCCAGCACGGGGTGGGGGCTGGGGGACTTCAAATCTTTCTGCTTCCTGCCTGTGCAATGTGAACCGCTGCCTCACTCTTCTGGCACCATGCTTCCTCCACCCTGATAGACTGTTTTCTTGAACTCTGAGCCAAAATTAACCTTTCCTCATTTAAGTTGCTTTTATCAGTTATTTGTTTCGAAACAAATGTAGAAAACCCTACAAGGTGTCTTGAAGATGCCAAGCTAGAACCTATCTCAAGTCCCCAATGCCAGGCACAGAATCTTCACATTATTTTGGTGACCCCCCATCCGCCATTGTCCATCACAGTTACCTGGGCAAGTGGCCCCTTGCTCTCCATCCTGGCAGGAACAGACATTGGGGGCGATGCAGATTCCATTCCCACAGCCAAAGGAGCAGAGGGCTGAGAGGAAAGATGGAGGTGAGGGGGCAGACCCTGGCAATGCACAGCACTGGTGTGTGCTGAGAAGGCTTGGGTCATGAGGATGGATGGGTACTTACGCAGGGTACAATGCCCACTGCCCATGGAAGGGGCCCAGCCAGGGCAGCAGCCACTCCCAAAGCCAGAGAGGCAGACGTGGGGCCCCAGACGACGTCTGCAAGAAAAGAGAGCACTCCGCAATTTGTAGGAAGAGAGAAAGAGGTGCTCCCAACTCATCCACTGGTCTAAAGGACACACACACACACACACACACACACACACACACTGCCCGGTGCAGGACCAGACAACCATGTATGAGAACAGATATAAGCTATGAACACAGAGCAAAGGAAATGAAGGAGAGACCTGAAGAAAAGATGAAGGGAAACTGCAGTTGAGCAGCATGGGGGTGGGGGTGGCTGCTTTGAGACCTGACCTCTAATCACTCAGATGGCTGAGACAGGAGGATCACAAGTTTGAAGCCTGTTTGGGCTACCTGATGTATTCAAGGCCGTCCTGGGCTATATGACTATATTTTTTGTTATTATTGTTTTGGTTTGCTGGTCTGGGACTTGCTATACAGATCAAGCTGGTCTGGAACTCACAGGGATCCACCTGCCTTTGTTCCTTCCTGAGTTCTGGGATAGAAGATGTGTACACCACACCCAGAAATATAACGTCTAACACACTCACTCTCACTCAGGTCTTTTGTTCACATCTTCTTCCCCAAAGCCTCTCTTGCTGACCTTAGCCTGCTGTGCTGTGCTCCACCGTCCTTTCTAGGACACTCGATTACTTGTTAATTTCATGACCTCTTCACTGTCTATATCCTCTTTACTCCTCGAGGACAAGGGCTTCCTTCTAGTATTATTACTTACTTATTTTATGTATGTGAATACACTGTCACTGTCTTCAGACACACCAGAAGAGGGCTTCAGATCCCCATTACAGATGGTTGTGAGCCACCATGCCGTTGCTGGGAATTGAACTGAGGACCTCTGGAAGTGCAGTCAGTGCTCTTAACCACTGAGCCATCTCTCCAGCCCAGGACAAGGGCTTCTTATTTGTTCAGTTTTACATCTAAAGTAAGTCATAACTGCTCAATTGGTAAAGGAAGAAAGCAGGTCTGGGTGGCATTGCCCTAGAATGGCAGCAAGGTACCCAAGCCCCTCCACTCTCTGGAGCCAGTGTCTAAAAATGTCAAACTGCAGTCTGTAAGGCCATGAATATGCTACTGCCCTCGCTATCAAAGGACAGCAGGGCCCAGGTGATGGCAACAGCTCAGTGGGGACTCTGGGAGGGCTTATGGAGCCTTGGAGAGCGCCAGGAGAGGGTCACTGGAAAGACAGCTCCTCTGCTGCATGAGAAAGAAGACTAGAGACTCGGTATGAAAATGAGGAAGGAGAAGGCAATACAGACAGATGGACCAGCCTGAGCGTGGGCTAACGGAGAGATTAACAAGGGCTAGAACTCCTGGAGCCATGGAGCAAGGACCATGAATCCAGGCAAAGCAATAGGCACCAGATGACTTTCCCCACATACTCAGAGCTGATGGGAATTTCATCCCACCAACCAGAACACCCTCTATGCCTGTCCGTGTATCAGACAGAAATGATACAAGATAAGACAAACTTGCCTGGCTCTTAGGGTTAATAATCTGTGTCAAATGTGGAAACCTAGGGGGAACCATAGCAGTACAGAAAAGTTTGCTGGGGATTCTCCCTAGGGCCAAGTCCTTTTCCCTCTCAGAAGTCAATACCAGTGAAGACAAACCAGACCGACAGTGATGTCACACATAGAAACGATGATAGCAACAGCTGAGGAGGAGAGTCCAGCAGCTGGAATCTACAGAACAACTTAAGAGCTAAGCCAAAGGGGGCTCTGAAAGGGGCGTGAGGTGCCATCGAAGTTGTAAATGGTAGGGTGCCTGTGGAAGCTGGTGGAGTTCCACCTCAGATAGGCAGGGGTAGGGTGCCCACCAGAAAGCCCCAAGGGGGCTGGTGAGATGGCTCAGTGGGTAAGAGCACCCGACTGCTCTTCCGAAGGTTCAGAGTTCAAATCCCAGCAACCACATGGTGGCTCATAACCATCCGTAACAAGATCTGATGCCCTCTTCTGGAGTGTCTGAAGAGACCTACAGTGTACTTACATATAATAAATAAATAAATCTTTAAAAAAAAAAAAAAAAAAAAAAGAAAGAAAGCCCCAAGGAGCTTTCCGTGTGTGGCACAGTGATGCCAGGGAGACAGGTGGTGGGAGATCTGCAGGAACTGCAAGAGATCGCAGAACCCATGTGCTGAGCGGTAAGCCCTTCCTCCAGGGCTGCCCCTGCTGTGCGCCCCTGGGAAGATGTGGCTGTGGGCCAGGCCACCCGCTGACAACGTGTTCCCTTGCTATAAGTATCACGCACACACGATCACCACTCCCTCATCACCCCTTGGTGGTAGAGGACTAAGACACACTTAGGGAAAACGATTGGGTTTGGAAAGACACGCCTCCCGCCTGCCGCCTGCCGCCTGCCGCCTCCCGCCTCCCCGGCCTATGCACACATGCGCAGATACCAAAGCATAACCCTGAGCCACCGGTGGCTCCAAGGTCCACCGGGTGCAGAGAGCAAGAGACATTGAGAAAACCCCCAACCCCAAGGCAACGTGTGCAGAAGCAGAGGAGGCCCCGCATCGCCAAGGAAGAAAGCCAGGCAGTTGAGACCAACTGGCATGTGCTGGCGTTCCCTAGCCAGAGGGTCAGCCTATTCCCTTAGTACAAGATTCACTTGGAACCGGGATCTCCATCTCCCAGATTCCCTAGCCAGAGCGGTCCCCAGCCAGGGCCACCCAGCTGGCACAAACTACTGTCTCTTTGTCCAGACCCCTGGTGTGCCCACGCCACAAAGGATACAGGTCTAGCAGCTGCCCTATGCCAGTGCCTTCCAGCCCAACGCCGTGACGCTAGAAGGCTGGGCCGCTGAGAGGCACCGGGCTCTTACCTCTCCGCAGAGTAGTGCCCTGGCGCCTTCCTCCCGGTGTAGCCTCGGGCTGAAGACCCCAGCAACGGGATCAAGATGTAGGTGACATGAAGCAACAGTCTAGCCCACATGACTGGCAGCAGAGGTCCTGGACTCTACTGGGCTCAGGCCCCGCACCGGGAGGGGGCTACCGACCTTGTCCCTCCTCCTGGAAGCGATCTGGTTCCCCCACAGCTGGCAGGGGCTGAGGACGACGAGAAGAGGGCTGGTGTTTAGGGGAGGACTGCCTAGGCGGGTGGGGGTGGGGGTGGGGGGTCCTTGCACCTTGGAAAGAAACACACAAAAGGAGCGCCGCCCGCCGGTGCCTCTCCGGGAGGCGTGGAGCCTGGGGCGGGAGCAAAGATCAGGGACCCCGAGGGCGGGGTTTCACCCTCGGCCCACACCCCCAGCCTGGGTTTGGGAGTCGCTTTCCACAGAATGACTGAAGGCTTCGAACCAAGTTTGAAAGAAACTTCAAGAACAAAGTTTTTGAGTTTCCGTAGAATTCAATCTGAATTCTCAGTAGGTGAGACTTGTGGACACTCAAACCCAGGGCACTGAAACTAGGCAGTTTTGACTCTCCCCAAACCCACCAGATGGTCAGGATAGTGTATTGGTGGTTTAGTCTGCTTCCTTGCCAAAGGACATTAGCCTGCTTTGAACCCACAGGCTACCTGGTGGGAGTCAAATGGTTGAGTGGACAGCTTCCTAGGTCACGTGGGAGGTAAGAAAGCGGTGCGCAGTCGGCAAGGGAGCCAGGGGCACAGAACTAGAAGGCTCCGTTTTGGCCTCCTTCGAAGTTAGCCCGGGCTGAAGAATGTGGAGCAAAATGATAGAACTGAGAAAGATCTAGCTGGGAGGAAGCGAAAAGGAGGGTCGAGTTTTACCTTGTTCTGGTAGCAAGCCCTGCCTAACCCTACCCAGTCTGGACTAGTCAAGCGTTTGTGTAAAGACTCCTAGGAATAAGAAACTCACTGCCTTTAAAAATCAACTGAACTAGTTTTTAAAAACTACATTTCCAGACGACATTTTATCTGAAAATGTCTGTACTTCCCAAACAAGCCTAAATCCTTCGGTTCTGCCTCATGCTGATCCCAAGATTATTGGCATTGGTGACCACAGATAAACTTTGTGCACGGATGACCTGGATGCTAGGTGCCTTCTCACAGACACTTTCCTTTTAGTTTCTGTGCAAACATTAACTCGGGTGTTTGATGCTTGTTGGTCCCCGACTCTTATTTTGCAGTAAGAGGAAAACTTCAGCTGGGCATGGTGGCGCACGCCTTTAATCCCAGCACTCAGGAGGCAGAGGCAGGCGGATTTCTGAGTTTGAGGCCAGCCTTGTCTACAAAGTGAGTTCCAGGACAGCCAGAGCTATACCTGGAACAGAAACCCTGTCTCTGAAAAAAAAAAAAAAAAAAGAGGAAAACTTCAAGTACTTTTGGATGTTGTGATGTCATGGCTATTCGTTATTTTCAACTTGAATGGATTTAGAAGCACCTAGGCAATAAGCCTTTGTGTGTGTCAAAGCTGTTTCCAGAAAGATTTAACTGAGTTGTGAAGACCCATCCTAAATATGAGTGGCATTGTTACATGGGCCAGACTAAATACAAAGACCAGAAAACTGAGTGCCAGCATTCAGCTGGTTCTCAGCTGCAGCCCCATACTCCGGGCTCTCTATGCTTCCCCTGCCAGGATGGCTGCACCTGTGAGCCAAATAAACCCTTCCTTGCTTGCTTGCTTTTATGGGGATATTCTGCCATAACAACTAGCTGTTGGCATAACAAACGACCAGCCATCTCTCTACCTTAACCCACATGGCTGAACCCAGACTTACATTTGGACCTGTATCTCGTCTTGTTTGGGCCCATTCTATTATCTAGTCAAGCTCACAGCCAGCATAGTGCCAAAGATGAATGTGACTTCTCTGTACATACACATCGAGTCCTAAGGACTTTCAGACTCCTTAGGCTATCTTTCTTGCCTGGAAAAGGCAGAGGCTGTGCTTGCTACTGTCACAAGACAGGTGTTCTTCCTTCCCATCCCTGGGAAGCTACCCTGAAACCACTACACACAGGGCAAATCCCCTTACTACAGCCCTCATAGCTCATGGCTCATGACATTTGCTGTTTACCACCCAGCACATCTCTGACACCTCCGTTCACTGCCGTAGCCCCACACTCTCCTCCGAAGAACTCACTCCCTAGCAGGTGGAAAATCAAAACCCTCATCACCCTAGTGTAGATTTCTGGATATAGAAAGTAGGAAATTCTGACTGGAGGACCCCTATGCCCTTTTCTGAGTCGGCCCAGCATTCCATCTCCCTACAGTTTCTTCAGTCCTCTGGCATCTACCTTCCCATCAAATCAGCTACTGGGTCCTTCAGTTTCATTTGTTCTTCCTTGCCCTGTTCCGTTCTGGAGCTTCAGTTGAGTCTTTCATATATAAGCCGTCCATCTTCCAGGACTAATGTTTGTTCATTTGGTGCTTCCTCCCCATTTCTGTGGCTTCACTGAGTAAAGGATCCAAGATGTTCCATAGGAGGAATATGAATCAACCAGTAGCCCCAGAGCTCCCAGGGATTAACCCACCACCCATGGAGGGACTCAAGGCTCCAGCTGGATATGTAGCAGAGGATGGATGGCCTTGTGGGACATCAATGAGAAGAGAGGCCGTTGGTCTTGTGAAGGCTCGATGCCCCAGTGTAGGGGAATGCCAGGACAGGGAAGCGGGAGTGGGTGGGTTGGGGTGGGATAGGGGGGTTTTTGGAGAGGGGATAAAATTTGAAATGCAAATTTAAAAAAAATCTAATAATAAAAAAAAAAAAGGATCCAAGATGTTGGCTGCAGAATTCAGGCCTCTGGTTTGAGACCCTTCCAAATGGTCATGTGATATGAATCAGTGTTTCTAGTACTCTCTCCAAGGATTCCTCCTTTGGAGGCTTGGGAATAAAGCTAGCTTATCAGTGCCTGCATGGAAGGGCCTATCCAGCTGGTTGGAGATCTCTGAAGATGACCTTTCACCCTGAGAAGTGATAAATGGTATTTAAGAGGGGATTTTGGGAGTGTACAAGCAGAAAGCCAGCATCCAAGGGTTTCTGGAATTCAGTCTCAAGTGAATATATACAATACATACAAATAAATGAGACAGACTGTATCTGAACAGTCAAGCTTTCACGTGTCACATTGTAGCCATGTTCAGTCCATTCTCATCCCAAAATAAAGCATCTTTACAACCTCCTCGTTTCTGTCTCTATAAGGGAAGAAATGTCTACAAGTAGGACAGACAGCATATGACTCTGAACTGGATGTGGAACAGAGTGAGTTTGACTCTGCATGAAGATAAAGCGGTAAGGATCCAGAACCCAAGCAGGGCGACTACAGAAAACATCAATGAAGAATGACGGGGGACAGGCGCTTGCTAGCACACCTCAATTCTGACATGCTTGCTTGCCCTTTGTAAGCTACAACCTCTCAAAATTATAGCTTAATTTAAATCCCCAATTCTCCAAACACCTTATCAAAGCCTGGTCTTGGTCGTTCTTTTTTTTTTTTTTCGTGGTCTTGGTCGTTCTTAATTTTTATTTTTTTCGAGATAGGGTTTCTCTGTGTAGCCCTGGCTGTCCTGGAACTCACTCTGTAGACCAGGCTGGCCTTGAACTCAGAAATCCGCCAGCCTCTGTCTCCTGAGTGCTGGGATTAAAGGCCTGAGCCACCACACCAGGCTCCTTTTTTTTTGAGAAAGTTTTTCTGTATAGCCCTGGCTGTCCTGGGACTATGTGGATCAGGTTGGCCTCAAACTCAAGAGATTCAAGTGCCTCTGCTGGGATTTGTGCCCTGCGCCTAGCTCATACCCTGGCCTTAAAAGAGCCACAGAGAGGGCTAGGGGGAAGCCATGGAGTATGTTTAGGATCAAGCCTGTACTACTGGGACAGAACATCCCTTATTCCCAAAGGAAGAATGAGACTCAGTCCATACAGGACCGAAGGGTGACTCTCAAACATGTACCATTCCTGTACAGCCAGGCCAAAGGCACTGCAGGCTCTAATCAACCAAGCAGAGAAATAACTTAAGATGCAACATAAGGAGCTGGGGAGATGGTCAGCTGCTGAGAGCATACACTGCTTTTGCAGAAGACCAGTCTGGCTCTCAGCAACTCTACCAGGCAACTCACGATCACCTCTAACTCAGCTCCGGAACCTGACACCCTCCCTCTTCTGGCCTTCACAGACACTTGCACCAATGTGTACAAATCCACATATGGTCAGATACACAAACACACACACACACACACACAGAGGTTAAAATAAAATCTTAGCTGTGTGTGGTAGAGCATGCCTTTATAGCAACACTTGCAGGTGAGTTCAAAGCCAGCCAGAGTTACACAGTAAAACCCTGTCTCAACAAGATGCAACAAGTAGTAGCAGGTACTGGGTCAGAAAAGAATAGTACCTGGGGCAGGCTGTGCTATACAAAGTGGTCTTATAGTGCATACAATGAAGACGGTAAAGGTAGCCCAAGTGGCTTCAAGACTGCCTCATTGCTAGCACAACCAACCGTAACTGCTGTGCTTCTAGAATCCCATTCAAACTAATCATGAACTAAGGAGGGGAAAACATCTACTATCAGAAGCAAGATCTGTGACTGCAGTAACCACTTCAGTTTGTACCCAATGCAGAGTGTATGAGGAATGATGGACAGTGGGCAGAGGGAGAAAAGCAGAGACCAATAAAAGTTTCGTCTTAGATTCTACTTTATTTGGTAAAATTCAGAAACTAACAACCAATTCACAGCCCCCACCTCCTTCTCTGTGAAGAAGGGAGTTCCCCGAGACAAAAGGGCTGTGGCTTGGGAATTCTCCACCATCCCAGGTTTCCACTCAGGGAGCCCATAGCCTGACAGGCCTCCAGGCTGATGTTCTCAGAGGCAAGAGAAGAAAGCAAAGGGAAGCTCTCAGGACAGTGAAACCTTCTCGATCCTCTTCCCCTACCTCAAACTCCCCACACCCACAACCTACATAAGACAGTGGAGGACAAAGCATGAGTGTGAGGTATCACACACAGGTGCACAGAGCTGCTTCTTGGCTGAAGAATGACAAAAGTCCTCCCCAGGAGGAGCCAACTGGCGACACCATTCAAGGCTTGGTGGTCCAAGGTGATGGCTGGTAAAAATCCAGGGAGAAAATATTCCACTTTCAGCCCATTCCTAGGTCTCTAGTGAACTGGTTTTAGTTATAAAAAGCCCTGTTTCCACACAGGTCAGCTGTGGCTCTAGGGGCAGGCGGCTTAGGGAAAAGCCTCCCATGCCAAGAAAACAAGGGTGGGGAAGGGAGGGGAGTTTAGGAGGGCAGCGCCGTTAGGGAGGGTCAGGAAAAAGAGATCCTGTCCTTGGCTAATGGATCCGAGTTAGCTCCTCCACGACTTTGATGAGGTCATCTGCAGTTGCCTCCCGCTTCATACCACTGCCATCATCATACTGAAACGAGACAGGGAGAAGGGCCATGGAGACAAGAAGGTCCTCTCACCCCAGCAGGCTGAGAACTACTGGCCACCACTGCTGCAGCAAGGAAAAGGATCTCACCAAACCCTGGCCACAGCCCTTGGGGGTCTGGTCAGACAGCTAGCATCGAGTCTCACTACTGAATACTCCCTCCCAGGAATACCTTCCACAGTGAGCACTCCGACTCCCAAACTCCAGAATTGGGAAAGGTTACTTCCTGTAGGAACCTAACTGTCTTTCAAGAGAGCCCAGGCCTCTTGCTAAAGTGACAGTACTAACTCCGAACAGTTCCCAACACAGATATCCAGAGAGTACCCACAAACCTCAACTACACCACCTTTCCCTTAGGTTCCTCCTCTTTATGTGGTAAGCATTATGGAAGGCCACTAAGGGCCACTGGCCCCATGAGTTCTAGGAGAAAACCTGGAGTCAAGTCTCCAGGAATGACACCTGTTTTAAAAGGCCTAGCACGAACACAGCACAGCTCACCTGCAAGTTTGCCACAACCTCCTGCATCTTAGGGCGGCTGATATCTAGGAAACTTTCAATCAGATCACCATCGATGAAGCCTGTGGCTGGTTCTGTCTTTCGCTCAGTGTGAAAGGATCTCCAGGTGGACAGGTGAGTTAAAGAACACAGCTTATCTGCAAACACCCCTGCTCTCATTCATCCCCACCTCTGAGCAAGAGGGAGACAGTCGGAAGTGAAACAGCAAACATGTTTCTACTAAAACCCATACTACTTTTGGACAGTTTTGGAATTGAAAGAAAGTTCTGCTTAATCCAATGGTTCTTAATTAGGGTAACCTTTAAAAGGTTATGGCAAAGCCCAGAAAAATATGAATAGATTGAAAAAGTGTTCCAGGCAAATCTGATGTCCATATCACCACCCACCCAAGTCTGGCCTCAGAGCCCTAAATGATCCAATGCTTAGAGAGAGAGCAGGGCGCCCAAAGCCCTACAAGTGAGCTCTTCCTGGGACAGTTACACGGGCAGGAGCTTTTCCAGGCCTTGCCTAGGAGAGCTTCAACTGCTCCTGCACAGGAATGGATGACTTGACCCTTTAGGTTTTGGAGTTTCAGCTTCTTCACACGATAAACAAAGCTCCGCATGTGCTGGAAAGACAAGACAGATGCTCCGGGAAGGAAGGATATAAGGAGTGCTCAATCTTGCCCACACTTTTGATGACCTTATTGAGCCGGTTCTGCATGTCCAACAGGAGGTTATACCAGCTCTCTGACAGCGAGGTCACCAGCCCTGAAGGAGGAAAGGGGCAGTTAGCTTACAGGCACTTCAAAACCTAGACAGGCCAGGGGTGAGCTTGCTGCAGCTGAGGGTGCCCTACAGGAATGGCCTTACCTATCATGCCGTTGACTGTGCCAAAGAGCACCGAGCCCTGTGTAGGGGTAGAAGTCTCGCCCAGATTCTGCATAACTAGGGAGCCATGGCAGAACACATTGACAAACTCGCCCAGGTGGA
The DNA here is from genome assembly GCF_900095145.1 of Mus pahari. Taxonomy (NCBI): domain Eukaryota; kingdom Metazoa; phylum Chordata; class Mammalia; order Rodentia; family Muridae; genus Mus; species Mus pahari. The sequence continues at coordinate 122,501,450 of NC_034590.1, read as the reverse complement.
AGAGACCAACCTCCTGTAGGTGCTGCCGCTCCTCATCAGTGGTGGCAGCACTGAAAGACACGAGATGTCACTTTCTGAACCCATCTCCCTAAGGAGGCCTCAACACAGGACCACATTCAACAAGACACTATGTGCTGAGTGTTCTGGGAAGACCATCTGGAGGTCAGTCTCCAAAGCCTCTCAATCTTACAAAATAAACCTCTGCTCATGAGGGGCATGCATAACCCCACACAGCACCGCACATGCTCAGCCCCACAGACCCAGAGGCCTAGACCTAGCCATGGTGCTGCAGAAGCTACTCACCTGTCCTTCTGACACACAAACAAGTTAAAGGCATTTTCAGCTCCCAGAAAATTGTCATCATCCAAGATCTCCACTGCACTCATCCAGTTGGGATTAAAGTCTCGGGCAATCTGAAAATAGACAATGAACAAGTGTAGTCTGCAGTGTGGAATCCAGTTCTGAAATTGATCATGCTTTTGGTCAGAAACCAAGGTCTCACCTGCAGAAGGTGCAGCCCTGTGTGTAATAATGGGCACCTTAGAGACTACATCTCAGTCCCACCCTCTCCTCTCCTCACCCAATTCCACTCCGCTCTAAAATTAGCCAACAGAGGCCTTCTGGTTGTAATTTCCCAGAGATGGAAGTGGAATTGGCAAGGTGGGGGAGGAAAATCTCTAAAAAACGTAGTGGCCATAGAATGTGGCTCAGGGAGGACCCTGGTCACCAGCAAGGGGTTACACTGTATACAAGTCTGCTCCCAAGTCCCTGCACTACCTCTTCAAAGTTTCCTTCCATAGGCTTGTAGGCAAGCAGCAGCACTGAACGCATGAGGTCGCCCACCAGGATGAAGTCGCCCTTGGTCTTCAGGTACAGGGCCATGATGTTGTTATAGTGATTACACTCAGTTCGAAGCTCCTTTTCTGTGGTCCACTCATAGAGCCGCACCTGGAAAGGCATGATGTGTGAGCTGGGAGGCCCAGCCTTTGGGGAATGACTGTCCTCCCATTCAACCCTCCACTCCCTACAAAGCGCGGTGGGCTGGAAAGTATGGTATTAGAGTGAACAGTTATTTCAGTGTTACACACTGCTAAATTAGAAAATTAAGAACATAAAATTAGGAATGGAATTCTCTTCTGAAGGTCCTGAGTTCAAATCCCAGCAACCACATGGTGGTTCACAACCATCCATAATGAGATCTGGTGCCCTCTTCTGGAGTGTCTGAAGACAGCTACAGTGTACTTAAATAACATAAGTAAATCTTTAAAAAAAAAAAAAAAAAAAAAAAGAATGCTAAGGAAAATAAGGGTTGGTTCATTTTGTTTAAATGAAATATTTTTTTTAACATGGACATACCTTACTACAGAGGCCACAGCCTGTACCCTCTGCTTAACCTCCACAGCACTCAAAAAATCTAATACATGCTGTTAATTCAAACACTTTGGAGAAGGCAGCCAGATCTCTGAGTTCAAGGCAGCCTGGACTACAGAGTGAGTCCCAGGACAGCATGAGCTACACAGAGAAATCCTGTCTCGAAAAGCAAAATCCAAAACCAAGCAAAACCTTGGAGGTTCCAAAACCAAATCCATCCAAAGTCCAGCTCAGCTTCAGTCCCCCAAACTCCAACTTAGAGTCCATTCTCTACTCCCACTATTCTGTTATCCCTAAAACAAACACCCCTAGCATCATTAAGGGAAAGCATTCTCCAAACATGTACAACCCATAGACCTCACCGTGCTATTGATGCTGGCAAGCAGCTTCCCATTAAACTCCACCATAGAGTACACAGCCCCTTTTACTTCCTTTTCAGCCACAGTCTGCAGTTTTCCTGGGAGAGAGGAGATATACTCTTTAGTCTTTTTTATAAACCCACATTTCATCTAGTCAAGAATATCCCCTGGTTGCCCCACTGACTTAAATTTTGCCCCTAACCCTCTGGAAAAAACAAAAGGTACCAGGAGGAGTGGAAAGAGGGTAAACTACAGTCAGGATGTAACGTATGAGAGAAGAAAAAAAGTTTAAAAGAGAGTCAGAGGGCTGACGAGATGGCTCAGCGGGTAAGAGCACTGACTGCCCTTCCAAAGGTCCCGAGTTCAAATCCCAGCAACCACATGATGGCTCACAATCACTCGAAATGAGATCTAATGCCCTCTTCTGGCATAATCTGGAGACACAGCTACAGTGTACTTATATATAATAACAAATATTTGGGCCAGAGCGAGCAGAGGTCCTAAAAATTCAATTCCCAACAACCACATGAAGGCTCACAACCATCTGTACAGCTACATTGTACTCATATACATAAAATAAATAAATAAATCTTTATTAAAAAAGAAAGAAAGAAAGAAAAAAGAGTCAGCAAACACTGAGATGAAGCATAAGTCCCAGGGCAATGATGGGAATGCCTCTAATTGGTACCAAGATCTGCCTCCTACTCTAATAAGTCATCTTGTTTAGGCTCTGAGATCTTAAGAGGCTAACTGCTTCCCCAGGATTTCATATCCTTCATAATCCAAAGACTATTCACTCACCATCTGAATACTGGAAGACCACAATACGACCCTGCTTGGGCTCTGCCTCTTCAGGATATACCATGGCTGTGCCCACAATGAAGTATGTGTTGGGGTCTTTACCCAACTTGCAGGAGACCAGGCTGAGGGCATACTCATTTTGTAGAAACTGATGGGCATGAAGCACTAGAAGAGGAGAGGTAACTGATTAAAGATACTTGCCTCCACCCCCATCACAGTCACATGCTTCTATGAGGCTGTGGCTTAGGTAGTATAAGAACATAAGCCACTCACTACCCTTGCCTCTTCAGACTGTCCATCCCCATCAGCCTGTGCTAAGGACAATACGGCCAATGCTCTAGATTTAATGCAACTGACATGTATCAGTGGTGCTTTCTCTGCTCCAACCCCAGTCTGGCTTTTCCTCACAGGAGAGCCTACCATCCTGTCAGACTCCAGAACATTCAGGCCAGGATGTAAGCAAAAAGGACAAAAGAGCTTGTCTGCACCTTCAAAGGTATGCTGGTCGATGATGAGGAGGTTATGCACCTCCACTTCTTCTCCGAAGGAGGTCTCGTGAGGAGCTGTACTGCTGGAGAACAGTTTGCTGGAGCTGACGCTGCTGGACAGGGCCTGCAGACAGAGAAAAGGCATGCCATCCCTCTTAAAGCAGGGCAGGGCCTGGGGTCCGTAAGGCTGAGTGAACGAGGCTGGCGCTGGCAGAGCAGCAGAGCCTGATGAACGCAGTGTTTCAGAGAGTACACTGGGACCTGAAGGTAAAGAGTCAGATCACACAGGCAAACAACATGTTGGCCCCAAAACCTAAAGATCATGGCAATGTTACAAATCAATTAAGCAAAACTAAAAACATGAATTCAAGCAACCTACACAGTGATAGACTCTACCATCAACAGAGTCATTTCAAATAAAAACAGAGTTTAGAGGCTGGAAAGATAGCTAAGTGGTTAAGAACACTTGCTGCTCTTACAGAGAATCCAGCACCCCACAGAGGCCACAACCGCCTACAATTCCAGTTCCAGGGGATCTGACATATTCATCTGGCCTCCTCAGGCACTATAGAAGCACAGCACACACATCTATGTTTAGGCAAACAATTATACCTCTGTTCTCTGGATTAAGGGAGCTAATTCTTGTTTTTGTTTGTTTTTTGTTTTTTGTTGTTTTTCGAGATAGGGTTTCTCTGTATAGCCTTGGCTGTCCTGGAACTCACTTTGTAGACCAGGCTGGCCTCGAACTCAGAAATCCACCTGTCTCTGCCTCCCAAGTGCGGGGATTAAAGGCATGCGTCACCACTACCCGGCTAAGGGAGCTAATTCTTTCAGGAATGAAAGAAAATGATCCACAACCAATCTCCATAGAATTAATTATGTATCTCTGAAGGTTACATCATTATAACCCCGTTTCACAGACCAAACAAAACAAAATAAAACAAAAACAAACAAAAACCTCTGAAGGCTAGTTTTGCCTAGCTGAGGTCAAATGATTAGCAATAACCACAAAACCAATTCTACTGGGTTTCAATTATCATACTGTTATCTATTATACCTTTCTAGAGCATTCAAACCATAAAAGAAGAAACTGCTAAGGTTGTGAGGGCACCAAGTAATAGCTGCTAGGTTTGGGATGAGGGTTGTTTCAAGTTGTTTATGTGATGCTGGGCATGGAAGCCAGTATCTGTTCAATGTAGTCAAGTATTCTACCACTGAATTACATGCCCATCTCTCTACATAAAGTTTTACTGCAACCCAGCTAAGTGCACTCTTTGAGGCTACAAGATAGTAGTTGAGACAGCGTCCATTCGGCCTGTATTTCACACTATGAAGAAAGCTTGCTCATTCCTACTGCCATCCTTCTCTGCTCACTGTCCTCACCTGGGTGCTGGCACTGGGCCTCAAAGCAGTAGTGCCTCCACTGCTATCTTGGACTTCAATGCGGCTGGAAAGGACCCCAAAGCACTGAGACACTTCCTGATAGCAGATCTTCCTGCAAAACAAGCATGAGACAATGGGACCACTCAGAAAAGTCTAAGATACTATCTACCAACTTCCTCTGCTGCTTCTCTGGTCTGCACTCACCTGGGAGATTCATAGAGGGGAACCGTGCGAATATGGAGTTTCTGGATCTCATCAATGGTGCCAATGGTGAGAGTGCTGTTATTGGCCAATGCCAGACTAAATAAAAAGAAGGGTTGCAGTTTAGAGTGACTTAACAAGGAAGGAGTCTCCCAAAACACAATGACACCAACTTGCTCCAAAGTAGGGTTTCAACCCCACCTCACACCAAAACTCATTTGGGAAGACCTAACTGATGCTGGGATCCACCCATGAAGATAGTCTTATATAACTGGTCCGGGTAGGCACAACAGCTTTTGCTAAGGTGCAGCCAAGGTTGAGAATCACAGCTCTAGGTAGGAGAGTGAATCTAAGACAGCAAGGACTCACTGGCTGGCAAACCCTCAGTACTTTTAGCAATACATTTCTATCAAGCACCTTCCTCTATAGCTGCTGAAGTAGAACTAGGGAGTACATAATCATCACTCAATCTGGAGTTCTAAATTAAAATACCAAGTGGCACATACCTTTAAACCCAGCATTTGGGAGGTAGAGGCAGGTGGCTCTCTACAAGTTCCCTGCTAGCCAATGTTACAGACTGAAACTTTGCCATACCCTACATTATACCCGCAAAAGACCCTGTGCAACACTTAACTACTCATGTGATTCACCTGAAAAATTCTTGAAATATACAGATTCTAGAACATAATAATCTCAGAATCTGAGGAATCAAAAACTCTATGCTGTCCTTTTCAGAATACCTCACTCATCTACTTTCAGCCCTGCAAAAGCTTTCAGATGTTTCTAATACTTCCCATCACAGCGATTTATTGACACTGGGGGTAAACCTAGACTAAGGGTTGGGGTGGGATGGGGTAGGGGAAAGAGTTGAGGAGGGGAGGAGAAGCAATATGATGTGTCTCCAGTTAGCGACTCCTGCTTAAGAAAGAAAACAGGCTCACCTGTCAGGATAGCCATCTGAGTTGAGAGGACACATATAGTTCACCTCCTTGAGGTTGACATTGGAGAAGACCAACTTGTGGTTGCTGCTATAGATGACAGTGGGCCGATCAGAGCAAGCAAAGACGTTGGTGGTAGAAAGAGAACGGAATGTTCTCAACACTGTGGGCTGGGTGCCCAAAGTCACCTTTTTACGGTCACTCAGTAAACCTGCAGAAAGAACAGCATGAGAAGAAGAAAACAGGACAACAGCTGCCTGGTTAAGGCCCATAGCCACCAACACTCCCTATTTCTGAAAGAACCCACACTCAACTGTTTTTCCTCACCTGTCTCGATGTTGAGCCCAAAGTAGAAAAGAGCCCCATCTCCCAAGGCACAAAGGAGGTAGTGGCTACTCTCAAAAGTGGTCATCAGGATGGATCGAGGGATGATCTCTGTGGGAAAGAGGGGCTTAAGTCTCGTTCCACATGCTGACTGGAATTTTAACCCAACATACCAGTAGCACATACCTCCACCCAGCATCTCCTTGTGCAGTAGTTCAAAGGATGGGAGCTTCAGGATACGAGCTGAGATGTCTGTCCAGAGTCCAATGGCACAAAGTGGGGACAGGCCATTGCTGTCCCCTAACGGGGTGATATCCAGGCATGCCACTTCATGTTCCATCTCTGTGTGGCTGAACAAAGAGGAATGAATAGCAGAGGAAGAAACCCAGGGACCAAAGATGCCCCACAGAACCTGATACTAAGCAGACATAAAGACACTCATGTACCTGATTTGCCGGAGCTCCTGAGGGTGGATCTGAAGGTAGTATAGTGCCCTTCCCACGGCAACAACCACCTGGCTGCTGTTACAGGAGGCCACGCTGATGTTCTTGCCCTGAGGCTCCTTCCACTCGCTGACCAAAGCTTTGGGCTCTTGAGAGACCAACCTCACAGATGCTGAGGTGATCTACAGAAAGATTAGATGTCTCTAAGCAACTGCAAGGATCTTTTCAGAAATGCAAAAGTGCTCCCCAGTCAGAACACGAATAAACTACAGTTCCACCATACAGTCAAGCCTCTGGTCCCAGGACCCTCAAGAATACCAAAACCTGCAGATCCCCAAGCCCCTCATGTAATGGCATAATATTTGAATATCTTTCTATATGCTTAATTATTTGTTCTGGAGCTAAGGATTAAACCCAGGGTTTTACATATTCTGCCACTGAACTGTGTTCCTTCCCCAGACCTTTAGATTCCTTATAAGACCTAAGACTATATAAATGCTATAAGTAGCTGCTATACTACAATGCTTAGGAAATAATGATACCATCACCCAACCCCACCTGACATACATTTGATATAAACAGAATTCACAATTGTTTAATCCACATTTGGGTCAATACATGGATATGACTCATGGACATGGAGAGCAAAATCCATGTACTTTTCCCCAAAGACTCTCTAAAATTAATTATAATAGACATCATTTTTACTGAAGGAAGTGGGCCTAAAGCTACTTTATATGCTTGTGTGTGTGTGTGTGTGTGTGTGTGTGTGTGTGTGTGTGTGTGTGTGTGTCTGTATCACAAGCTTGCTGGGACAATACAACTGCAACCCTCATAAGGTATCAATGGGCTCAGATGCAGGGACCACCAAGCTCACAGTTTTTCTTAACCCTTAAATCAGATTTCTAATATTCATGTTCTTTACTGGGCATGAGTAATTAACTTATTTAAAGTCCTTAGCTATGGCTTCAAGGCTACAATCTATACAGTAATCCCTAAAATGTTACATATACTTATCCTACTATTGAAACAAAAAGCAAGCAAGATAACACTACTACTATTAATTCATGTTACCCATCATGACTAGGAATAAAAGCTTTTTTTTTTTTTGAAACAGGGTTTCTCTTTGTTTAGCCCTGGAACTTTCTCTGTAGAACAAGCTGGCCTTGAACTCAGAGAGCCCTCTGTCTTTGATCCCAAGTGCTGGGATTAAAGGGGTTGTGCTACCACAATCCTGATCTAGATTTTTACCAATCTACTACTGTCAGTTGGCTAAAGGAAGACCAATGGGTAAAGATGAACAGCTGTTTAATACTAAGGCATTCAGATATCTTGTCCACCAATGGAAAAATCCGGGAATGGCAAAGAGAAAGAGAGTATAAAACTTGAAAGGGCAATAGGTCACCACAAACTTGAAAAGATGAATGAGTGTTACGAAGGTGTTCAGAAACCAAATTCTCATGGAAAATAAGAGAGTACAGATCAGCCTTCTAAAGACCTATGTCAAGCAAGGACCAGCACAGACCAAGTGAGTGTTAATGTATGACTAGTGTTTTTCTTAATTCATTGTTTTGCTATTTCCCAATTTTTTTTCTCCAATATTCTTGTGTAGAGCTGGGCATGGTGGCCTTTAATCCTAGCACTTGAGAGGCAGAGGTAGAGGCAGGTGGATCTCAAGAATTCAAGGCCAGTCTGGCCTGCATACTGAGTTCCAGGATAGCCAGGGCTATGTAGAGAGACTCTGTCTCAAACAAAGAAAAATATTTTTGTGTCAGTGTTAAAATGAAAGGAATAAACAGTGTATCAAAAGACATAATTAATGCCACAAAGTTACACATTTTTTAAACATTTGAGCAGTGTTTTGTAGCAACCCATGACTTTTTAAAGATTTATTTATTTTTATTTTTAACTGTCCCTGTCTTCAGACACACCAAAAGAGAGCATCAGATCCCATTATAGATGGTCGTGAATCACTGTGGTTGCTGGGAATTGAACTCAGGACCTCTGGAAGAACAGCCTCCTACCTGTTGAGCCATCTCTCCTGTCCCATAAATTATATTTATCATAATTTCAGTATATAGAAAAAATGTAAATTGATATCCAGATGCTGATGAGAGGAAGATAAAGCTAAAAGCATCTATTTCTAAGTTAAAACAGTTACCTCTGCATAATAAGAAACCAGTGTCCCCTACCCTCCAAGAACTTTTACATTATTTTTATTTAGTGCCACAAAATGGGTTAACTTAAAGCCTAGTGGCAGCTACTCCTGCATTCTGGGTCAAAGTGAAGTCATGGTCGTTTGTCCCCTCGAATCCTCTACCTGGATAAGTTGCTGATGAGCCACGTTGCCACAAAAGAAAGTCTGCTGATCGTCCACAAAGCCCATCAGTTCTGTCTCTTCCACTTCCTCTCCGTTTAGCATGAGAACTCTGTAGCAAAATAAAAGGAAGGTTCAGGTTAGCCTGGGACCAGCTTCCCAGCCTTGCACCTTCATCCCATAAATAAGGACCAGACCTGCCCTTACCTTGTCTGGCCCACAAAAGAAAGTACCAAAGTGTCATCAGTCTCCCGACTGGGGTCAGACCGCAGTGGCCATAAACCTGGAACAAGGAGGAAAGCATAAAGTACACCATGAGCCAGCACCCAAGAAGTGCTCTCACCCTAAGCCAATTTGCTCGAGACTGAAGTTTTCTATTTTTACCTTGACTCTAGATAAGAGTATTCTTTTCATGACTCAAAGTTAAAATTTTATAGTTCAAGCTGTGAAATGAAGCTCAATGGTAGAATATTTACCTAGAATATGAAGCCCCAGTTAAATCCGCAATAATTTTCAAGTATTCATCAAGTCTCATTTTACACCTCTTCTGACCTATCCTCCAAATTAGAAATCAGCAGGAGTTACTGTTCAGACTGTTTTTATTAGAGAAATTTGTATTTTAAGCAAACACAAATGTAAAATTCTATTTGGCTTTTAATTTTACAATACATGCAATGCATGCTACAACAGCTCTACCAAAAGACTGTCTTAATTTTCTGTACTCACAGATTATTAGTTGGGTAGATGTATCAGTAAGGAGTAAATTAGCATTTCTTGATTTATATATATGAAGGCCACAGAAAAGCAGTAGGAGAATCACAACTCAGTTTGGTGGCAACAGTCTCTCTCTAAGGAGTGCACAAGCATGTTTATTTCCTACTGCTGTTTCTTTTGGGAAGAGCCTGGGCATACCAGGGATAAGATCTCACTGTGGAGCCCAAGCTGGTCTCACATTCTACATCATTATGCCACACCTAGCTCATTTTCTTTTATTTGTATTTTTCTTTGTTTGTAAGTGAAGCCTGTTAGCCATCTTCTGCCAATTTGGGGACAAGAATTTGATGGTTTGGGTTTGTTTTTGTTTTTGTTTTGATTTTTCCAGACAAGGTTTCTCTTGTGTAGCCCTGGCTGTCCTGGAACTCACTCTGTAGACCAGGCTGGCCTCAAACTTAGAAATCCACCTGCCTCTGCCTCCCAAGTGCTGGGATTAAAGGCATGCGCCACCACTGCCCAGCGAATTTGATGTTCTTTATTGCAGGTTTTAAATTAGGGAGACAGGACTTCTGTCTAAGATGAAGTTCAATTATTTTACCTAGACTGTCATTTTTTTTCTTTCTTTCTTTCCTTTTTTTTTAAAATTTATTTATTATTATATCTAAGTACACAGTAGCTGTCTTCAGATGGACCAGATGAGGGCGTCAGATCTCATTACAGATGGTTGTGAGCCACCATGTGGTTGCTGGGAATTAACTCAGGACCTCTGGGAGAGCAGTCCACTGAGCCATCTCTCCAGCCCTAGACTGTCATTTCTAACTTAGCAAATGTTTACTTCTGAACAAGTCTTAATGTTTCATGGAGCTGAATTTATCAGTTTCCGTTTCTTTATTTGTTGAACATGTGCACACTTGCAGGGTTGCAGTGCATGGGTATGCAGAGGCCAGAGGGCCATACTAGGTGCCTTCCTCAATCACTCCCCAACCTGTTTTTTGAGACAGTTATCTTTCAAGACTGAAAATACAACCATGGGGTAGAATGTCTGCCTAGTAGTATAGGTGAAGCTGAGATTCGATTTCCAGCTCTTTCCCACTCCATAAACTTTTCCTAGCTCTTCATAATAGACTCAAACTTCCCTTCCCCAGACGCCCGCAGCCACCCCAGTCTCATCTGTTGAAGTCTCAATCACTAATGTCACATTTCAGTGGAATGCCACCACTGACAATACATTTCCACGTGGAATTGTGTCTGTTTCTAGACCTTTGAATCCCAGTAAGACTGCTTATCCATGCAACAAACCAACTATTTTAATGGTTCTGCTATGTTGCCCAGGTTGACTCTGATAACCCAAAGAAAGCAATCCTGTGAGAGCCTCCAAGTAGCTAATGCACTATAGATGTAGATCACCCTTTGCTGTACCAGGGGTCAAAACTAAGGTCTCATCCATGCTAGCAAATGCTCTATTAATGAGCTGCATCTACCCCAGCTCCCATCTACACTTTCGATTAAGGCTTAGCAACATGTTTTAGTGTGGCGGAGTACTAGCCTTTTCTCACTAGTCTATTTAAAGTTTTTCTTCACTATTCTTTCTCTATGTGGACTAATGTAGGTAATAATAATAGTAATAATAATAATATAATAATAATAGCTGGAGATGACTCAGTGGTTAGGAGCAATGACTGCTCTTCCAGAGGTTCTGAGTTCAATTCTCAGCAACCACATGGTGGCTCACAATGGGATCTGATGCCTTCTTCTGGTGTGTCTGAAGGGAGCAAGTGTACTCACATAAAATAAATCTTAAAAAAATATTTATTTTTTTTGTAGACTTGGCATGTCTTTTTATTTGATCACCCTCTTTAAGTGTGTGTATACTCAACGAGAGTACTTGTGCATCCTTGTGCCTTTGGAGGACTGAGGTTGACACTGGTATCTTTAATAGTTCTCTAGCTAATTTATGGAAGCAGTCTCTTGCTAAACCTGAAGCTGGCCAATTCCAGGTATTCTAACTAGCCAGTTTGCTCTGGGAATCCTGTCTCTGCCTCCTGTCACATGGGTTCTGAGGATCTGAACCCTAGTCCTCACACATGTAGGACAAATGCTTTATCCACTGAGTCATCTACCCAGCTCTTTGATCAATCTACTAAAATCCTTTAGGAGTATTTTAAAGTTCTTCTTGTAATAGAATCCATAAGTTCCTTGGGTTTGGGGATATTTTTGCTGGGGGGAGGGGGGGAGGTGGGAGAAGAGAAAGCATTTTGTTATTGCAAACTGTCTTTTTCTCAACTCGATTTCTTTTTTTGTTGTTGTTGTTTTGGGTTTTTTTTTTAAGATTTATTTATTTATTATATGTAAGTACACTGTAGCTGTCTTCAGACGCTCCAGAAGAGGGCGTCAGATCTTGTTATGGATGGTTATGAGCCACCATGTGGTTGCTGGGATTTGAACTCCGGACCTTTGGAAGAACAGTCGGGTGCTCTTACCCACTGAGCCATCTCACCAGCCCCCTCAACTCGATTTCTAATTAACTGTGTTCACATGAAAGCTGTTATCTCAGCCAGGCGTGGTGGCACATGCCTTTAATCCCAGCACCTGGGAGGCAGAGACAGGCAGATTTCTGAGTTCGAGGCCAGCCTGGTCTACAGAGTGAGTTCTGGGACAGCCAGGGCTACACGGAGAAACCCTGTCTCGAAAAACCAAAAAAAGAAAAAGAAAAAGAAAGCTGTTATCTCAGCCTGTTTCTCTTATAGCTTACTTCTTTAATGCATTTGAATTGTTGATAGTGTTTGAGTTGATTCTTAAGTTCTGCAGTTAAACATTCACATTCTCTTTCAATCCACACAGCTGTTTAGAGACAGCTTTTCTGAAGCTGTGTCTCCTGCACACAAACCTAAGCTGGTTTTGCTATATGGTTTTATGTTACCATTTTTCCTTCAGAACAGATGAGGTTAGCTCACTCACACCTGCTGATGAGACAGCTGTTTACTATTATTTCTGTCATGGTTTTAGGTTATATTCTCTGTCCTGCTCTCTACAGCATTTCTCTACATAGCCCTGGCTGTCCTGAACTCTCTTTGGAGAGCAAGCTGACGCTGAACACAGATCCACCTGCGTCTGCCCCTCAAATGCTGGAATTAAAGGCATGCATCACTATGCCCAACCTGTTTATACTTTAAAAGGTTCACTATATAGCTTTTCCTTTTTCCATCAATTCTTACATTTAGTGTCTGCTTCTACACTCCTCTAAACTAGTACCTAATTTTGATCAATATTTTATAGCTTTCATTTGACCTTTAAACACGCATGTCTATGCATGTTCTGTCATTACAGCTTTTCTTACTCCTCCTCATTTGATGTTTTCCTCTAGCTCTCACCAAAATGCCTTCACAACATGTAATGAAGCCAAAGGCCAAAGCCACTCAAGTAAGAGCTGCATCCTTTTCCATCAGAGGCTACCTTTGATGCCTGGTAAGTCAATGCTGGCATGCTCATGGATTCCAATTCCGTTCCGGATGATCCGCAAGGAACCTTCCTTGAAAGCTCCAGAGCAAGTGACCAGCTGCAAGTAGAGAAAAGGTTTCTCAAGAACCCCTCAAGAGACTTGGGCAGTTATATCTCGCCAGCTCTAAATCCCACGACCCATACTGTGGAATTAGATTTGAGACTGCAAACTTAAGCTGTCAATCTCCAGAGCCCCTCAAATTTACTAAGCAGATAAGATATCCTAGTCCAAAAGCAAAAACTTTCAATCACTCTTCCTAGGAATCTTGCTTAGATCCTGGAACCTAGAAAGAACTAGAATCAGACATAACTTGTTACTTACAAGGTGACCTCTGGCAAATTAATCCATTTTTCTCAGACCTAAATTTCTCCACTTCTGGGATGACCAAGAATCTAACAAGGTGCTAATGAAATTACAGAAATGAATGAATATACAGTGTCTGGCACACCAAAGTAGGCACACTATAATCAGTAAAGAGGCTTTTCAGTGCACACTCCTCATTCTAGATAAGCAAGCAAGGAAGCTGAAGAGGCAAGCAAGTCTTTATTCCCAGGACTCCCCCTTACCTGACCCTGTCCCTGCCTCTCCAGGTCCACCACACACATATCCACAATGGGTCCTAAATTGGTAAAGGTTTCCATGGCCACTACATAGGAGCCTTGTTCATTGCTGTCAACATTGAGCTAAGAGGAAAAAAAGAACAATGTTAGTCCCAGAACAGTCCTAATAGATCCGCATTATCCAAAAGAACCTCTCAGTCCTGCTTTTGTACTCCAAACAATACTTCCAGAACAGGACTGCTGCCAAACAAAGCTTTGAACCTTGAATTCCATGCACAGGCAGAGAAGCAGTACATTTTCAAAAACTTAAAATGTATTCCGGGCAGTGGAGGCGCACGCCTTTAATCCCAATGCTTGGGAGGCAGAGGCAGGTGAATTTCTATGTTCAAGGACAGCCTGGTCTACAGAATGAGTTCCAGGACAGCCAGAGCTATACAAAGAAACCCTGTCTCGAAATCAATCAACTTAAACTGTTTAGGCCAGATGTGGTGGTGCATGCCTTTAATCCCAGCACTCGGGAGGCAGAGGCAGGCAGATATCCGAGTTCGAGGTAGCCTGGTCTACAGATCCGAGTTCCAGGACAGCCTAGAGAGACCCTGCCTCAAAAAAAAAAATAAAAAAAAATAAAACAAAACAAAAACAAATGAACATGCATATAAATTAATTAAATTAAAATGTTTAAAAGCACTTTTTAAGGTGGAATGTCCAAAGTTTATCTATGACAGAAGGGAACAATCCATTACATTAGACCATGACCCACTTGAGGGTGAAAGTTGGGTCTTGTTCATCATTAAATGTATAGTGACCTTCACTCTGCCAGACATATTTACTAAAGAACCATCAAGACACAGGTAAGAAGTTAATAAAGCAGAGAGGTAGATAAGCAGAGATATGAAGAAACAAAAGTCCAGCCAGACAACAAACAAATTTAATGAAGAAAATAATAAGTATAATAAAAAGAAAACCAGAAAGATGCTGTTTTCTCACCTTTACGAGCTGGGAGTCACCCAGGCGAGACCCGACAAATACTACACCATTATCAAGATACGTTAGGCACTCGGCAATGGAGGTCTAGAAGAGAGCCAACAGATGGAGGAAATTAGGATGAACCCTTTTGCCATAATTTGGTAAACAATTACTGAATTGTTCAGTGTTCCCAGGACACATGAATCACATCTTTACATCCCTGAACTATGTAACTACTCACTTCTCTCACCATTCACCCAAAACCCCACAACTTATTTTGTAGGTGCTACTTCCAAACAGTAACTTTAACTCAACACCTCTAGTCTGCACAATGTAATTAAAAACCTCTCAAAGTCACTACAAAGTAATGAGCTTTACCAGAAGAGGGGAGAGGCTGAATGGCAAGGCGCAATGACACATGAAAATGTCAGTAACTACAAATAACAAAGATGAAAGCAAAATTTTAAGAAGCATTAAGACTTTTAGGAGCTCCTCTCAGATTTCACCATCAACACTGGTCTGGCCGGGCAGTGGTGGCACACACCTTTAATCCCAGCACCTGGGAGGCAGAGACAGGCGGATTTCTGAGTTCGAGGCCAGCCTGGTCTACAGAGTAAGTTCCAGGACAGCCAGGGCTACACAGAGAAACCCTGTCTTGAAAAACCAAAAAAACAAACAAACATTGGTCTGTAGTCCTTGTCTTGTACTCTTTGGTTTCCTTTCTTCCTTTGGTGTCCTTGGTGTTTTGGGTTTGTCCCCCCACCAAGGGTAAAGGGCCTAAGAGATGTAGCTCAGGCTGGCCTTGAATTTGCCAGTGTCCTGCCTTTGCCTAAGTGCTAGGATCTCAGTTGTACACCACCACATCCAGCTGTTTCACTTTCTTTTTATGCTTCAGATGTCATCTAGCTGCATGTGAAACTCTCCAATAGCTACCTCTTTCAGAAACCAACTTCTTACTGGATGGTGGTAGCACAAGCTTTTAATTCCAGCACTCAGGAGGCAGAAGCAGGCAGGTATCTGTATGTTAAGGCCAGCCTGGTCCATAGAGTATTTCTAGGACAGCCAGCGCAACATGGAAATATCCTATCTCAAAAAAACAACAGAAGGGCTGGTGAGATGGCTCAGTGGGTAAGAGCACCCGACTGCTCTTCCGAAGGTCCAGAGTTCAAATCCCAGCAACCACATGGTGGCTCATAACCATCCGTAACAAGATCTGACTCCCTCTTCTGGAGTGTCTGAAGACAGCTACAGTGTACTTATATATAATAAATAAATAAATAAATTTAAAAAAAAAAAAAAAAAAAAAAAAACAACAGAAACATTTTCCACAGTAGAACTAACAATCCCTTCTAAAAGGTGTTGTGCATCCTAATTCCCAAAGTAGAAGCGCAGAACCACACACATTTGGGCTAAGCACCTAGGAAAATAAGACAGGAGCTGGGACAAGTCCTACCTCTCCGAGGAGTTCCACTCGAAGGTCCTTGAGGGTGACAGTGCCATCCATCTGCTCCTCCTTCTCTAAGAGCAGCATGAAAAGCCGTCCCTCCATATCTCCCAGAAGGTACCGTGAGCCATTAGGATCCACCCGGTTATGGCACACAATAGTGCTTTGCTGCCAACAAGGAGGAAGCAGCCATTAGTCAGGATCTTCTAAACCTGAAGCCCTTACTTAATATGCCCTCCAAACCTGTTGGGCCACCACATTATCCAAACTCAGACATTTAATCCCCAAAGAAATCAGTCAGATTATAAAACAGGCAGCCTCTGAAGATAATTTTCTAAAGAGTTCAATCAACACACCTTAAATTTTACTCATATATTTTATGAAGAACAAAAACTACCACTGAGTACTCTCTAGACCTAGAGAGAACTGAAGGTGTAGCTCAGTGCAGCTAAGATATGTAAGGTGTACTGATTCAACCCCCAGCACACAAGAGGAAAAAAGACAAAAACAAAAACCCCACATATATACACAAAAAGACACAATAAACAGTTACAAGTACTCACTCACTACAAATACTGACACATATTACTCAAAAAGTAAACAAAATTAAGCTTTTATGCTTTAACTTTGTGGCTTAAAGTGGTAAGACCTAAAATTTTTATAAAACTTGAGTTTTTAATTTTATGTGTATGGATATTTTTGCCAACATGCATGTATGTCTGCACATCACATGTGTGCCGCACCACATAAAAGCCTGAAGAGGCATCAGATCTCATGAACTGGAATTATACACAATTGTAAACTGTCATGTGTGTGCTGGGAATGAAAACCTGGATCTTCTGGAATACTAGTCAGTGCTCTTAAACCACTTAGCCATGTCTCCAGCTCCCTTTGTAACTCACTTTTAAAAGCCTATATAATTTATCAATGTGTATTTAAGCCCGAAAATGCTACATTCAGTAGAATTTGCTAAAATTCTCTTTTCTTTTCCTTGGTGGCTGGGATTAAACAGAGCCCCATACATGCACTCTACCACTCAGTACACTCTAGACCTCAAACTTTCCTTCTTAAAGTTGCCATGTTTCAAAAGAGTAAACAGTATTTCTCCTAGTTAGCAAGCAAGCTAATCCAATCACACTGTATTTCCCAAGAGAAGCCAACATCTACTATGCAGTGACCAGTGTGATAGGTGTATGCAAACCTCTTCCTGATCCATGGAGGAAAGGGGAGGAGCACGGTCAAGATGTAAAGGAACGCAAGGAACTAGAAAGTAAAACATGCTCACCTTGATGATAGGAGGAGCAATTGCCAGGTATTTATCACCGTTATGATAGGTGATTGATTCCTGTCCAATGATGATGGCACCTCCAAAAGGCTCTGGGACTGCCGAAGAAAAACAGTAAGCATTAATAGGATCAATACTTTTAAACTACCACTGAACTACATTACATTCCTATTCCTGGAACTCACTTTTTTGTTTGTTTTGAGATGGGAATCTTACTCCACTGCCCAGGCTGGCCCAGACACCTAGGTTCAGGTGATCCTCCAGCCTCAGTCTAATGAATGAGGGGGATCTACAGGCACTCAGTATTTCTTTTTCCCCATTCTTGGTGCTTTGTAGTTCAGAAGGGTAGGGATATTCTCACTGCTCTCCCACATGTACTCCTACCCCTGCCCAGGTCCTCCCTACACCTCTGACCTTTTCACAAGGTCAGAAGACTTTTACCTGGTTCCTCGTCTCCACTCTTGTTCCTTAGCTTGATTCCAAATACTCCCTACATCAAGGTCACTTTTAAGAAGAGTTAATATTGCTTTGGGATTTTAAACTGTTGGACTAGATGGACAATGTAAACATAAGGGGGAAAAGTATAAGGTGAAGCCTGGACAAGTCCCACTCACCTATTTCTAACCTACGAAAGAGACTAAATAAGCTGCACTGGCTCCCTTTGGTTGCCAAATGTAAAAATGAGACATATTTTACATAAAGCTCTGAAAATTTATCTCAATGCTTTAGTTGTCAATGATTGCACCCCAAGAGTAAAGTTATACTCTTTTGTGGGAAGGAACAAAAACAGAAAATCCCAAAGTCAAAAACTCAAAAAGCCATTCAGAAAGGAGACTTAGGGGAGGAGAAAACCACACAAGCTTAATATTGTGCACTGAAATGGAGGATGAAGGTGAGAAAGAGAACCAGATCTCACAGGGCACACAACTTCCCCCAAACCCACCAACCTGCTATCACCATTGAAGCTTCAGCTTCTACATTCTCCTGTTTCCAAGGGCCCTTGTTGAACTCCTTCTCTCGAAGAGACACCTCATAGGTTTTCACATGCCGCCCCTGAGGATCCTTGGGTGGAAAGAGTGGAATGATTAGCTAGGGTGCCCCAAACTGTAGGGGTCCTGTAAGGGACAAACCACCACCACCCAAGATTTGACAATCCTGTCATACCAACTTTCCTGTCCTTATTTGTCAGAGTACCAATAGTCACCTGCTGAGCCTGTACTACTTTCTGAGGAGACTACAGGGTCTAAAATGTGCTGTTTCTAATAATTCAAACAACCAGCAAAGTTTAAATGGAAAATTGAACCTGTCACACTGTGCATACAACTGAGATATACCTCTTCTCTTGACCTCAAGGAATGTATCAAATAAACAAATAACTACAGAGGGGGGGATGGGGAGAGGGAGAGACTGAAGCTAAATCTAAAAGATTAAAAAGAATTGTTTTGATAATTCCTTTTCCCTCATTTTCTGTGTGTGTGGAGGGGTGTGGGGTGTGTGTACATATACATGTTGCAAGAGCATGTGGAGGCTCAAGGCTGATGTTGGGAAACACCCTCAATTCCAGGGTCTCTCAATCAAACCTACAGTGCCTATGTAGCTACTCTTGCTAGCCAGCTTGCTGCTGGGGAGCCTGACTCTGCCTTCTAAGGATGGAATTACAGGCAGATCACCACACCCACCAGTCCTTTAAGTGGGGTCTGGGGATAAGAACTCTGGTCTTCATGCTTACACAGCAAGCTCTTTAACCACTGAGTCATCTACCCAGACCCTGTTTGACACAATTCTCAAGAACACTCTGAAGAGGTGACCGCAGAAACAATACAACTTATTGCTCCCTTAAAGGTAGTCAAAAATGCTCCAGTCCCGCCACTGTCAACTCCATCTTCCTCTCCTTTTTCTGAATCGTGACTCTTCCCCTCCTTTTTTGGAATCATGACTCACATCAGTCTTGGGGCTGCCAAAGTCACCTTTAAGAGGCTAAAGAGCAGGGGAGAAAACGACATTCAGCCAACAGAAGATGGCTTCAATCAAGCTCAGACCAAAGTCTAAGACATCACGGAAGGAATTTAATCACGTGTTTCAAGAAGCACATCTCAGCCACTGTGACAGCCCATGAAGTGCTTAGCTGGAACACCTTTCACATACAAGGTGACTAATAATCATCAAATTAAACTGTTGGCATAAAAGTCACTTGCGATTGATAAAAACTTTTTCATCAACGAGTAAGGGAAAAGACCCATCTTCACAGAAAGTTCAGTGAATATGGATTTGAGTCTCTGGGACCCACAGAGAGAAATGAAAACAATCACAATTGGCAGCCCTGGTCTGGAAATCGACAGAGCCAGGCCAGTCCCATGTAGTCAACACCCTTGTTTTAATGATCTGATATTTACAAAACTGAAAAAAAGGAAAGAAATTCAAAGTTTTTTATTTCAGTTCTGGTAGCTAATAAGATCAAATAAAATCATCCTCAACTAGTTTTGGCTTTATTTAACCTTATGTTAACCAGAAAATACACAAAAAAAAAAACCACAAATACTTCCATTACTCTGCACAGCTATGTAAGTGTTCCCAGGCCCACACTCTTCCATCCTATGTAGAAAGGGACCATCACTTATTTCACTGCAGGCAAGTAACCTGACCTCATACAGTCTTTATTAAAGGCTGAGATTTTACCAAGATGTTGTTGGCATGTTAAGTCTGGAGCTCTGTGCCCCACCCCCACTTAACAAATCTGAACCAGAGAACAGCTGTCCAGGATCAGCTCTGCTAAAATTTTAGGCACAGACTAAAATAGAAGTCAAGAGCCAGCAAGTCACCAGAAAGTGAGTGCTAGACAAAACATGAACGGCTTTTTCGAAGACTAAACTAAAGCACTACACCAAGATATTGTCTCTCGGCTTGTAAAGGCGAGTTCGGAATCACTTGTCTACAGCTAAGTTTTTATAGTCCTCCCATAAAATCCCCAAGGCCTACTACTAGAGTATAATCTCAGGATTAAAACCTGCTATAAACCTGACAGCATTTGCTACCCCCAAACAAGTAGTAGTACCCCCCCCCCAAAATGGGTGTGTGTGTGTCAAGGGTCGGATCTGACCCATATTAACTGTTTTTTTGTTTGTTTGTTTGTTTTTAATGTTTCAGAAATAGTCAACACTTCTAGCCTGCTACCAAATCCAGACAGACATTCCTTTGGCAAAAATCCCACTCCCATCATTCCAAACCAGCTTCTCCCTCTCCTCTCAGATCATGTACCTGGTAGACAAAGCAAATGGTAGGTGCTTGACAACCATACAGGAACTTGACATCAATGACATGCAGTTCCTCTAGGCGGATGTTAAAGGCCTTGAGTTCTTTATTGTCTCTGTCTAGTGGAATGACCTTGAAAAGGCCATCGTAGAGTCGAAGGCCAATCATACGGCACTCAGGGTCAATGATGCCAATGATGCCAGTCTCCGAGGGGCGACCAATGCGGTCCTGAGGGGGGGGGAAAACTGGAATTAGAGAAGCTCACTCAAAGCAGCAGAAGATACTGGGTACAAAGCTTTCCCAGACAGATATAGGTTAAAAGACCACCCAACATGCCAAGAACCCAAACATGAGCACATGTGTCGTCCCACTGTCCCCTGACCCCCACACGCTGTGAGTGAATTATTCACTTTTCCTTGGAATATCAAAACAATCCAAGCCATGTGGGCTTTCTCCATCTCTGATCACAGAGTGATGCTGACAGTTAGCTGCTGCTCATCACTGCATCATGACAGCAGCCCTTGCAGGAAACTCATCAGCCCGAAGCAGCCACCTCACCTGGACATTGCCATGGGCTCTTGTAATGATGTCAATGCTTTCGCCACTCTGCTTATACTCCAGGATACAGGCATTGTACTTAGCAGTCAAGATGAACAGCAGGTCTTTGCTCTCCCCCTAGAATATTATCAAAAGAGAATTCTTTCAAAAACAGGAACAACCTGTTCAGCCTTTAAACATCCTTCTTTAAGTATTCTAAGCTTTTAAAGAATCTCCCAAGTTCTGCTCTCCACACAGAGGAAATACTAAGCGAGCCTGTAACATGTACTAAGTTCAGACAAGACCCTAAGGGGATGTACAAAAGGCCAGGACGGAGGCTGGTCAGCATCTAGGCCTTGCAGTCACAGCTCTCTTTCTCTGCTCTACAAGCAAGTCCTCTTAAATTCACCTTATTCTATTCTAGTTCTGAAAACAGTTTCTCCTTCACCTATGTACGTAGAGAGAAAATAATCTGTAGTAATAACAATGAAAGCTACAATAGATCTTTAATCTTACTAACAGTCCTCAAAAACATTCATGGTTTTTTGCAGTTTTTTTTTTTTTGGATACAGCTGAATTACAATTGTTCTAATAGTAATGGTGAAACTGTTAAGATAACAGGATGTGCTTACTATGTGCAAAGCTCTGAGCAAATTGATCATTTCATCTTCACAGGAGTGGGCACCATAACGCCCATTTGTAAACGGGGGAAATCAAGGCTTTCAAAGCTGCTTTATGTGAGATGACTAAGAAATGAAGCTAGGACTAACACTACAACCTACCCTCTGCGTCATTAACCCATAAGCTCCTTCAGGTTCTCTTCCCTAATAACTCTCTCCTTCTGGAAAACTTGTTACAAACTGCCATTCCCAAAGAAGAGTTTCTACTTAAACCTTCACCCATCCCATATAAACTCTGCACCTAAGGGTTCCTTCAGGGCCCATCCCTTACCTTGGGCCTGAAGAGCTCCATGACTGCAATCTTTCCATACATTCCCACCTCTTTGACTGGCCGAAGACCCTCCGCAGTGACCACATAGATCTCTAATCTTGTGTTTTTAGCAATCAACAGGTTCAGATCTTCTGCTGAAGTAAAGTGTCCTGAAAGAAGAGAGCCTCTAACTTTTGAAGCAGAAGCCTTTCGGGTACCTCTAAATAAAGCTACCTAGGTACCTTGCCTCCTCACCAAATGAAGCACCTCAATGTCTTGCTCCACCCTCAACAAAGCTATATCCTTAATCAGACTTTTAAAAATGTACTGTCGACTGGGCAACAGCCTGGCCTTCAACAAACAATACCACGAAACGTCTTTGGATGGTTGTTGTGTTTTCCTTTCTAAATTACAACAGCAGACTGTAATTGACGCTAATGGAGAAAACCTGTGTTTCCTTGCGTTCCCATCCAGAAAGATAAACCGAAGAAAATTTCCCAGAGCCTTCTGTGTTGTCCTTTTATCTCCGGAGTAATCTACCAACACTACCCAGCCCTCTCTGTAGCTCTCTCTGAACAAGAAACTTTTGTTCTGAAATGATCAGCATTTACGTAAATACACGAGTTTAAGTAACTGAAAATAGGAGTTCAAGATGAATGTTCTTTGGTTTGGGAAGAGCCACGCACACAAACAAGGCAAAGCTCGCACACTGTCCGGCCAACCAAACCTTGTTCTCCAGCAGCGCCCTGGAGTAAACAACAGCCCCAGGCAAAAGGGTGGGTCTGGAGAGGGCCTCTTGGGGGGAGGGGGTGCAGACATTGCTCAAATTCCTCAACCTCCTGGACACCCACCGGAAAATTATGAGCCCTAAACTTGCCCCATTATCATCTCCCCTTTCCCCTGACCGCATGGGGCCAGTTTGGAGACTCAATCAACCACGCACACAACTCATACTTCGCTCTCCGTCCCGCCAGGCCTGGACCAATCCTCAATAACAAGTGACCTCCTATGAGCAAAAAAGGACCCTGAATAGCAGCTTCCGCTGCCCAAAAGGCGCGTGGTGGAACAGCTCCTTTGAGATCGCGAGCTAAGGGGGACGTTCCGCGGCTGCCAGCGCCTTCCATTCCCGGAGCCCAAGTTTTTGCTCCCGCCGCCCCTGGGGCCGCTGGCCTCCGTAGGCCTGGGATCCCTCCCTTGCCCGGGTCTCCGGCCGGGGCAATCTCACCGGTCACACAGCCGTTCACTGCAGTAGGCTTCTGCGCCGTTACGACGTAGTTGTACGACATATTGAGGCCTTGGGATGGCCCGTGGGGCGCCTAGAGCGACGATCGAGAGACGGGCACGAGCGAAGAGACTGAGAACCCCCACCCTCGCGCAGCCAACTCCGTGGCTGCTGCCTCCGCCCCTGAGACACGTTGCAGGCCAGAGAGGCCGGGCGCAGAGGATCACGGGACGGCCTCACCTGGCCTCTTGGAGGACTTACGGAGCCCGAGGCGGCCAACCAAGCGAGGCCCCGCCCCCGAGGCCCCGCCTTCTCCTAACCGCCAGAGGTCGCAGTACCCGGATGAGAGCGAGAGTACCGGTACGCAGACACAACCGGCCTCCTCTTTGGTCTACTACGCCCTAAGTGGCTGTCTGCTTGCTTCCCTGCCCGGATTATCGCCCTTTCCCTTCCTCAGATTCTGCCTCCTTCCCTCCTCCATAGCTCCAGGCGTCTTCGGGGTTTTCCCTCTTTTAACACAGGAAGGACTGCGGAGGACTAGATTGGCGAGAGGTGACCATTTGTGCACATCCCAGAGTAGAATCGTGCTTTTCTTTGCTTAATTCTTCGAGCTCCTCCTGATCCCTCGAATGCCCTCAACTGACAATCATCCCAGCCTCACACATCACCTGGGGGTCTCATTGCTCACCTCTTTTAATTTCTCCAGAAACGAAAGGACTCAACTAAATTACTTGCTAGCACTATTAGTGCCCCTACTGCGATACAAATTCAAAGCTCAAACACCACGCTGGAATTTCACAGGAAGAGCCTCAAACACCCAGGTGACTAGTGCAATCAACCCTGCAGATCCAGGTCCCAGGCTTCCTCAGACAGCCTCCATATCCCCAACCCCAAAGGAGGCAAAGATCAGCAGAAGCCGAGGCCTGAAGCATCTCCAGGATGCCGGAGGAGAGCTAACTCCCTATTTAACAAATGAGGCAGGGATCGGTGGAGCTAGGTGTGAACCAGGTGGAACTGAAAATGATCTATACCTACCCAGCTGGGGCCTCGGCCGGACTCTGATTGACTAGGGAAACATTAGTCTTTGTAGCAAGACTACACATGGGCTCAAGTCCTGACTCTCAGCAACACAATCTTAGACAACTCACTAGAGCTTTCAGTCTGTATTCCAGAAGTAAAATAGGATCACAGAGCTGACTCACTACTAGCGTGGCCAGCCAGAAAGGTAAAGGTCTTTGTCCATTTTCTCCTTCCCAGCTTTAAGCTGGACATGATTCCAAACTCTGCCTTCTGGCCAAGTGTGGGTGTGAACTTTGGTCAGCCCCCATGCTCCTCTCCATTCCTAGCCCACGAACTAGAGTTTGGACTTGGATCAAAGTCTGAGGCAGCTCCCTAATTCTTAAGGCACGGGCACGGCACGGGAGGCATGACATTGCCAATCGGTTGCCCATACCTTCAGCAACTCAAGTCCTTCCCACTCCTGCAGGTGCTGTTGCCTCTACTTCAGACCTGGTGGCAGTCACGACCGTCCACCCAGCGGCATCTCAGAGAAGTGTGAGCTCAGCTTGTTTCAGAACTTTCCCACCATGGTGAGTCCTGTGGGAGCC
Organism: Mus pahari; assembly: GCF_900095145.1. Taxonomy (NCBI): domain Eukaryota; kingdom Metazoa; phylum Chordata; class Mammalia; order Rodentia; family Muridae; genus Mus; species Mus pahari. The sequence continues at coordinate 122,476,812 of NC_034590.1, read as the reverse complement.
ACAATAGAGGGACGACCATGGGGAGCCCCACTCTGAACACCCGGACTCTCCAGTCCCCATCTGAGACGATGCTCCCTCTTGGGGTTCAGAAGACAAGAGTTTCATTTTGTATCTCCAGCTTAATAACCCTGTTCCCTTTCCTGTGGGCAGGGCCCTGGGCCAAGCCAGGTCTGAGGTTGACCTGAGGCACCCTAAAACTCCTATGGCTAGGATCTCAGGCATGCATTTAGATCAGAACAAGAAGTTAACTTGCTGTGTGATAAGTCACTTTGCTAGTCAAGGGGGGAACCGGGAAGAATGATCTGGCCCTTGTTCCTCAGCCTAGGCATGTGTGGGCTGCTCCCAGAGCAGGGAACTGCAGTGGGGGAGGCTCTCAGTGTCCCCGGGGTTTGCTTTAAACCTGATCTTGAACAGATCTGGGCTCGATTTCAGCCTCATGCCCATCACTGTGTTACTACTATGCCAAAGGCTTCACTTCTCCGGGCCTCTCCTCTCCCCACACCCATCTGCAGTATGGCAGACTAAGACCTGTTAGTACATGGCCGCGCAGTGTTGATCAGACTAACATCCTAGTGGCCTCACATAGTACCTCCCCTTTCTTGCCTTCCCCTTCCCTGGTGTTCCAGGCATGGCTCTGGGGCAGGAATGATTGGGAATCTCTTGGAGGGAGACTCAGTAAGCCCTCTTTCTCCACCCTGGCCTGTGGCTTCAGCCACTTGGGAAAACAGCATGTGGCTGGGATGAACCTGGAGGGTCTAGGCACTGGTTGGTTATGTGACTTTGTGCACAGTCATTTGTTGTGCTTTAGTTTTCTGTTGTTTGTACTAATCTTACCTCCGAAGGGTTATTGGGGAAATTAAATTAGACATGATCATAAGTACTTAGAAATGGGTCTGGCTCTTAGTGCATAAGAAATGGAGCTCATTTTATTCTGCCTGTTGTCTGTTGACCTAGGCTACTCTCATCATCCTTAAGCAAGTGTTATGGCCTTGGACCTTGTTAAATGAAGGCTCTTGTTAATTCCTGGAAGGAAGACATCACAGCTTCGTTTTGCATAAAGGCTCAGAAAAGAGGCAGGAAGTGTGTTTTGTGGAGACCTGGGTCAACTGCGACCACTAGGTGGCGCCAGCAGTCTCCTCTGGATCCACTTTGAGGCTCACTCTTCCTGCCTCCTGAGGACAAAGGCTGCCAACTGCATCCCAGCCTGGAACAGTTATTTAGCTAGCTCCAGCTTTTCAAAGCCTGTTCACAAAAGGGACTATAGCACCTTTTTAGTGAGCTGTTCCCATAACACTGGTATAAGCTCTAGTAAATCACTGTTTCTCAGAGGAAGAATTGAGCCCCAGATGTTTGATCCCTGAGTTCAGGCATGGTGTCTGATACCATAGCTCCTCTCATACGGCACGCGCTGTAAAGACTCAGCAGAACCCAGAGGTATTCTCCAGGCTTCTTAGGTCAGCCTTTGCACATCCTCTCTCCCAAGGAGGCCCATAGCTCACAGTGTAACTGCCCTGACAAAATGCAGACATTCTAAAGAGAAATTTCATCCCTTCCCATTAGCTATCAGGCTGCTGAAACAATGCCTGCAAGAAATTGGAATTTTCCCAGGAATCTCAAGCTGGGGGAGGGAAAGACAGAGGCTCTGACACTAGCCAGGAGAAGCGGCCAGGAAGAGATTTCACATCTCTGACAATGTTTCAGCCGCCTGCAAGAGGGGGATGAGTCAGTCAGTGTCAGGCAGAACCACACCTTGGCCCCGACTGACTAGGCTTTTTATTTGTCTCAGTGTTTTATTTTCTATATTTGTTTGGTTTTGGTTGGTTTGGTTTGGTTGCTGCCTCCTGAGTTCTGGAATTAAAGACATACACCACCACAACCTGGCTTGTTTCAGTTTTTATGTTCAGTTTGAGACACATAGGTCGCCTGTAGCTCAGGATGGCCTCCAACTTTCTGTGTAGCTGATGCTAACCTTGAACTCCAGACCCCCCAGCCTCCATCTCCTAAGGTCTGTGCTACCATACCCAGCTAGAACTACTAGGTTATACATACCTCTCTATTTAAACCTAAACCTCGTATCAGTGCCCCGAAGATGGCTTCGGACATGGGGGAGTAACCCTGGACCTCTTTATTTGTTCCTCTTCCCAATGAGAACATATTGATAAACTGATAAATAATAAACAATCTGATAAATTATTATAAAACATAAAGTAAATAAGTAAATTGATAAATCTCCTTTCTCTGCTTTTTACTGTTGTTTCTTTAACTGGCCTGTTGAGAACATGTAGCTGAGAATAGTTATTAGGCTCCTAGAGCTGAGGCTTTGACCCTAACAATTCCTTTGAACGAGATTCTTCCTGTGGCTTGTAAGGCCCCTGTCTACCTCTTCCTGTCAGCCATGTTGCTTGTGACACTATGTCACTCTGATGCTTCCAGGAGCACTATTCTATTCTGTACCCATACCTTGGCTTATGCTTCCTTCTGCTCAGAATACCCCCCACCCCCTCCCAATGCCTATGTCTCTTACTTGTTCTTCATAAAGACTTCCCAGGCCCCTTCAGGAGACTGAGGCCCTTTTCTTCTGTGCTTCTACACACATGTATGTCCCTCTCACATAGCATGTAAGAATGATATCTGTGTTGCTATGAAGGGCCTAGCACTGGATCCTGCCACTCTGTATGAGTGGTCTAGCTCTAGCCCATGAAAACCAGTTGTGGTACCAACAGGGTGGGTGTGGAGCCTGCCCAGACTCTCCCCATCATAGGAGCCTCAATCTAAAACCCACCTCCTCTAACAGAAACAGACGGGGCCCAATTTCATTATTTTTTTTTCTAATGAGGGCACCAACTCCCCCATTTGCTTCACATTGAAACTGTTTTGCAGGATACATAGAAATCCTGGTATAAAGGCCTATTAGTTAAATAAACACTGACTAAAACATTGAAAGTTGAGAAGTCACAGACACCTGCACCTGGTAATGACATACCTCAAGGCACCACTGTGTCCTTAGAATTCCTAGGTGGCTTCTGTAATTCCTTTCCCCTAGCAAGAAACCCCTGGGGAGATTTGGTACCATAATGTTGCTGGGCAGGCAAGATGGGGGTCTCTGCTGACCACACTCTGAACCTTTTGTTTCTTGCTCTTCCTCCACAGAGCTCCAAGAAGATGGTGAATTCTGTGGAAGGGTGTGCTGATGATGCCCTTGCTGGATTGGTGGCCTCGAACCCTGACTTGCAGCTCCTGCAAGGGCACCGTGTGGCCCTACGTTCTGACCTGGACACCCTCAAGGGCCGGGTAGCACTTCTATCAGGTGGAGGCTCAGGCCATGAGCCTGCCCATGCCGGTGAGTATCTTATGGTCATTGTAAGGGGTGCTGTCCAGAGCAGAGTAGGGATCCTGGGAGGTCCTCGGGGCTAGTGTGAGGTAGACAATCAGTGCTGGGGCCAGAGTTAGCAATGGGCCCAGTCTCCATCCTCCCACAGCCCCAGCCACTCCATACCTAGTCACAGCCTGTCTCTGCACCTGGATTCCTACAGCTCTAGAAATGCAGGGTTGAGCCAGATGACCCCCACCCCCCCAGGCTTTCACAGCCTCGGGTGTGAGAGTTAGTGATTTCAAAAGTCTTCCTGGCCTGTTTTTCCAGTCCGGCTGACCCAACACCTCCATGAAACTTTCTTGACCCTACAAGCACAAATTAGGACCCCTCTTCTGCAACCCTATCATGCCTTTTCCCACGGCTGACCCACCCTAACTGGTTTCCTGTTTGATGCAAAGATGCGATCTTCCGTTAGGAGCTCCTACAGCAGGCCTCGGACTTTATGTCAGTTCACTTCTCCTGTCCATCCCCCAGTATTCTGTTTATTCATTCAGCACCTCCTAGTGAGCCCACGGTATACTTGGCCCTGTACAGGGCACACATGTGAATCAGACAAGCTCCTCCCCTGTAGAAAGCTTTTATGCCCCACTCTGGGAAGACAGATGTGAATAAGAGCAGTTCAGAGAGCCTTATGGGTTATAACAGACACTAGAATAAACAGTGAGGAGCAGGAGAGATGACTCAGCACTTAAAAGTACTTGTTCTTGCAGAAGACCTGGGTTCAGTTCCCAGCACCTACATAGCAGCTCACAACCATCTGTAACTCCAGTTTCAGGGGAACCACTGCCTCCTCTCACCTCCACAGACACGAGGCACACAGGTGGTACCATGGTACATATATACACACTTGCAAAAACACTCAAATATAATAAAACAAATCTTTTTTCAAAAGCTTTATGCAAAAGAAGAACAGGAGGAAGAACAGAAAATGGTGGTAATAAACAGAGTTCTTCAGGGTGGGAGGTCAGGGGAAGATCCTTCAAGATGATTCCTGTGGAGGGGTTAGCCATAGCACAAGCACATGGTAGGGCTTACCTAAACATGGATCTCAGGTATGTGGAAAGCCCCGAGAATAGCAGACCTACATTCTACCCGGCATCTTTATTTCTCCTTCTCCAGGTTTTATCGGGAAAGGAATGCTAACAGGTGTCATCGCAGGATCTGTGTTTGCCTCTCCTCCTGTGGGCAGCATCCTTGCAGCCGTGAGAGCTGTGGCCCAGGCAGGCACAGGTCAGGCTTGCACGTAGGAGGGAGTGCTGCGGCGGGCTCTGTGCAGGCGGACTCTGTGTGGGCGGACTCTGTGTGGGCAGGCTCTGTTCTGGTGGGCTCTGTGGGGGCTCACTGACAGCATGCTACTGTTCCTACAGCGGGCACCCTCCTCATTGTGAAGAACTACACTGGGGATCGGCTTAACTTTGGACTTGCCATGGAGCGGGCCAAGGCCGAGGGCATCTCTGTGGAGATGGTGATAGTTGAGGATGACAGCGCCTTCACCGTCCTGAAGAAGGCAGGCCGGCGTGGCCTGTGTGGCACAGTACTTATCCACAAGGTTAGCCTCCCCACCTTGGGACACTGAGTCACCAGCTATTTCTTTTCCCTGACCCACACAGTCTCTATCATTACTACAGTCATTAACCCTAAAATTCAGGCATTCACCTTAACCGGTTTTCTTCCCTCCCCTCCATGTGGGGGTATGTAGTCACTTGCCCCTTCCTAGTGCTTCCTCCAGGGCAGGACAGGTCCTCATAGCCTGACCTAACTACCTTTACACTCCAGTTCCAATGGAGGCCAGAAGAGGGTGTAGGATCCTGGGAACAGGAGTTAGAGACAGTTGTGAGCTGCCATGTGGGTACTAAACCAAACCTGGATCCTGTACAAGAGCAGCAAGTGCTTTTAACTGCTGAGCCACCTCTCCAGTCACTCCACCACCACCACACTCCTGTCCCACCTCACTAACTCCTGGCTTCACTGCACAGCATCTTTATCTTCTCCTAATGCTCTGTAAACATCAGATCCCTCCCTGTACCTTTGGACTGGAGCTTGTCTCTGTGGCTTTATGTATGTCACATCTGTGCCCCTGAACAATCCTTTCTTTGGCTAGCCTTCCATGGCCTGGCTCACCCCTGACATTCTGTAGAGGCTGATGGTGCTCCACGTGGTGCTCTGCCTGATGGCCTCAGTACCCTGAGCTACTCCTGATACCTGTACCACCTTGTAGTCACTCTCAGTTTGTGTCTTGGCTTCTCTTCCTCAGACTCTGAGTTCCTTGAAAGCAGGACTTTAATTCAGTCATCCTTTTTCCTTTGCAGCTCAGTAGATTCTTGGTGAATAATAACGGAGTAACAGGATGGATAAATGAATGGAATGAGAGTAAATTGAGCTATGGGAGAAAGCTCTGCGGATCAGGAAAATGATCAGCAGTGGGCTCTGTGACACTGAACACATAACCCCTTCTCTAGGCCCATTTCTCTCTCAAAAGTCCATCCCAGCTCTACTAGACTAGAGGGAAGGAGAACAGGGAGAGAACAAATGACTGTGTGTGTGTGCGTGTGTGTGTGTGTGAGTGTGTGTGTGTGAGTGTGTGTGGTTTTAGTGGAAATGGGTTTTATGCATGCTAGGCAAGCCTTCTACCATAGAGTCACACACCCATTCCCAATCAGAAATTCTTGAAGATTCCTCTAAGCAGTTATGTTGTGAATAAGGAGGGGGCATTCTTCTACCTTAAATGTGATGGACCAGGTTTAGTGTAGAAACCCTGAGATTCTCCCAACAAGAAAGTTCTTCCCAGCCTCTTGTGTTCCCACTGATCCAGTGGCTCCTCCATCCACCATTCCCCCCTCCCTGGTGGCTACAGGTGGCAGGTGCTCTGGCTGAGGAAGGTATGGGGCTGGAGGAGATCACAAGGAGGGTGAGCGAGATCGCCAAGACCATGGGTGAGTGCCAGCCCAGGGATGGGAGGATTGCAGCAGACATGGGGACTTAGAGCAGGCTTCTACCAGCTGCACCAGGAGCCTTTCCAAGTTTTTCCCTGGAGGCTAGGGGAAGGTCCTCTGGAGAGAGCCTGGCAGCCTTGGGTACCCGAGTTTAGACTTTCTTCCTAAGATGAAGAGTTGAGCGGCCTGCTTAGAGAAGATGCCCATGGCCAGGGCACCCTTGGCATTGCTACTGCCACCCTGCCACCTGCAACCAACAACAGAGCCACCATCTCCTTTATGCTTTATTTTTCCTAGGTACCCTGGGGGTGAGCTTGTCGTCCTGCAGTGTCCCTGGCGCCACACACACCTTTGAGCTTGCAGCTGATGAAATAGAGCTAGGCCTGGGTAAGCCTGCAGCCACCATGCCCCTGCTGTGACTGTTCTTCGCCTTGAGTTTTGCCTGCCTCTGAGGTCTTGCAGTTGTCTAGCTAGTCCTCCCTGCTTATTTGATGCCCCTCAGGTGGTCTCTAGACTCACAGGGGTACACCTGAGGCATATGCTAGACTTTATCCTGCCTGACTTTATCTAGTTTGCCATCTGTGCCCAGGCTCTGGACACAGAGAGAGCCATGTTCCTCCTGTCTCACTTTCACCCATATAATTCCTCGTTCTCCTGCTCCAACCCCAATGCACAGGACCCCTTTGGTCCAAAGGACACCTTTTCTGTGACTGACATGTCCCACTTCTTCCCATGTATTTCTAACACAGTAGGTATTAGTGTCCCCCAGCTTCTGTGACTTCTCAGCTGGCTCTACTGCCATGCCATCTGCTGCCCTGTCTCATTACCCCTTTTCTACCCACTGTTCATACACATTGTGCCTAGTCTAGTGTTGACACTATGTGCCATTGATAAAAGGATGGAAAGATCATTAGCAGGCTGTGAGCCAGCCAGTAATGACCACATCTCTCCATAGGGATCCATGGGGAAGCTGGTGTTCGTCGGATAAAGGTAAAGAGACTCCCTGGTCAACTGAGCCTAGCCCCAAGGACTCCCAGACATGCTCACCACTGCTTCCTCTGACAGATGGCACCTGTTGATCAGATTGTCACTCTTATGCTTGACCACATGACAAACACCTCCAATATATCCCATGTGCCTGTACAGTCAGGTGAGCAGCCTGTTGATCCCACTCTCCAAGCCTTTCTTGCCCCCTTTCACAGAAGCCACCAAAGGTGGGACTGAGGGTGTCACATCTATTAACAGGCTCTTCAGTGGTGCTGATAGTCAACAATCTGGGTGGCCTGTCTTTCCTGGAACTGGGCATCATAGCTGATGCTGCCATACGCTTGCTGGGTGAGCCTACCCTACAAGAGGACCTTTAGCCCTTTGGTTTTTTTTCTTTGAAACAATGTTTCATTATGTAGACCTAGCTGGCCTGAGCTTACTACATAGACCAGACTGGTGTTAGGCTCAGAAATATCCTCTCACCGTTGTCTCCATGTCCAACTCCCTTAACCCTTTGAACCTGGTTTGAAACTAGGATAAGAAAAGCAGCTGAGGCAGCGTCCTGTCATGGCCCAGAACATCAGCTGAGTAGTCGGTCACACAAGCTCGAATTAAATTGTCACTTTTGGGCTGGAGAGATGGCTCAGTGGTTAAGAGCACTGATTGTTCTTCCGAAGGTTCTGAGTTCAAATCCCAGCAACCACATGATGGCTCACAACCATCCGTAATGACATCTGATGCCCTGTACTGGTGTGTCTGAAGACAGCTACAGTGTACTTACATATACATAATAAATAAACCTTTTAAATAAAAAAATAAATAAATAAATAAATAAATAAATAAATAAATTGTCACTTTTGCCACTTAACAGATGAGGTTCCCCAGTCTGGAAGTAAGAATAGCAACACCTGCCTTATGAGAATTAAATGAGATTAAGTATAGGTAAGACACCAGGCACCTTCTAAGAACTCAGTAAACAACAGCTATAGCTCATCAGCCCCTCAAGGGAGATGTATCCAAGGAATGGGCTGTCACTGACGGATGCTCTAAGGAAATCAGGCCATTTCCCTAATCATCAAAGACTTTAACCTTCTAGGTCCTTGTTTTGCTGTTTGGTTTCTTTTTAAGATGCTCTGGGTAGTTCCCTTCCCCACTCACAAGCTTCTTTGCTTGGCACTGCAGAGGGCCGTGGGGTGAAGGTCGCCCGTGCCCTGGTGGGTACCTTCATGTCCGCACTAGAGATGCCTGGTGTTTCTCTGACTTTGATGCTTGTGGATGAACCCGTGCTGAAGCTAATAGGTGAGAGCTGGACCCTGGGAGCATTGCTAGACAGAGTCCTCATCCATCCACAGGTTCCAACCTAGAGACCACATTAGGGCTGATGGTGACAGTCTCCATCCACAGGTTCCATCCTACAGACTACATTAGGGCTGATGGTGACAGTCTGGGCTCTAGACCTATGAAGAGGCCTTTTCTGGTTTTTCAGCCTTCAGCTCTCTCTCACCCAACTCTGGAAAGTTGGTGTTAGTGTCTTCCTGACATCTGCCTTACCCTCTCTCCAGGGCACACCTCCACCTCAGTGTGTAGTACACACTTAGTATATCCTTATCAGTTTGGACCCACTTCTTGTAAACAGCTTAGGGAACCAGTCTTCAGGGCCAGGTGCAGAGTCTAGGCCCCACTTGATCTTGTCTGAAAAAGTTATGTGGCTGCCTCTAGATGCTGAAACTACTGCAAAAGCCTGGCCTCACATGGCCAAGGTCTCTGTGACTGGGAGGAAGCGGATTCGGGCAGCTCCCACAGAGCCTCCAGAAGCCCCTGAAGCCACTGCAGCAGGAGGTACTGGGTCCTGCTGATGAGGAGGGGAAATCATCCTTGGTGGTCAAAACTCTGCCTTGCGTGTGGTGGACAGAAACCTTGGCACCCATACTTCCTACACTGGCAATGTTCAGCATACTGTCCTCCCTTTTTAGGTGTAACATCAAAGCAGATGGCACTTGTGCTGGATCGGATATGCACCACCCTCATCGGACTGGAGGAGCACCTGAATGCCTTGGACAGGGCTGCTGGTGATGGGGACTGTGGTTCCACCCATAGCCGTGCTGCCAAAGGTTGGCCTCTTTGGGACACTTGGGCCAATATGGCACACTAGCTCTTAGATTTGGACATTCCATTTAACAATTTCAAGAACATTTAGGAGCTTTCATGGAGTTGCTGCTTCCCTTCACCAAGTGAGGCCATTTGCCACACCTTGGCACACCCCTCACCTTGTTTTCAAGAAAGAAACTCCATTCTGCTACCCTTTGTGCACTCAGATGCCCACACCACCAAAAATCCCTGTTTGTCTAGCTGTCCAAGAAAAGATGTATTCAGCTGGGCAGTGGTGGCACACAACTTTAATCCCATCACTTGGGAGGCAAAGGCTGGTGGATCTCTGAGTTCGAGGACAGCCTGGTCTACAGACTTGAGTTCTAGGACAGCCAGGGCTACACAGAGAAACCATGTCATGATAAAAGTCAGCACCTACTTAAAGCCAAGCAGCACTCCTGTCTCATCCCCATGGTCAAAAAGTGAATGAAGCCAGGCAATGATGGCTCATAAGGATTTCCCGACCAACTTAAGGTGATAGGAAAGCGAAGAGAAACAAGCAAGCAGGCAGAAAACACATTTTTCAGGAAATAAGAGCAATCAGGAAAACACTAGCAAAGACTAGGGAGAAAAAGGGAAGGGGCTAGCACCTCTGAAAGGCCGCCTGTCTCTACTTGCAGCCATTCAGGGCTGGCTAAAGGAAGGCCCATCTCTGAACAACCCTGCCCAGGTACTCTCCAAACTGTCTGTCCTGCTGCTGGAGAGGATGGGAGGCTCATCCGGGGCGGTGAGTAGAAGCAGATCCTGAAGGGACAGACTGATGGGGAGGGATGCAGGCTTGGCTGGGTGCCGGCCAGCTCCATGTAATCAGCATTTTGATCCTCCCCAGCTCTATGGCCTGTTCCTGACTGCAGCTGCCCAGCCTCTCAAGGCCAAGACTGACCTCCCAACCTGGTCTGCTGCCATGGACGCCGGCCTAGAGGCCATGCAGAAGTGAGCCAGCACCCCATGTCTTAAAACCAGGGGTATGCTGGGGAGGTGGCTAATAGATGGTTCTGCTCCCAGCTAGACCCTGTCCTTACACCTAAAGTAACCACCTTGCTCCTTCTGTCAGGTATGGAAAGGCTGCACCAGGAGACAGGACAATGGTATGTACTCAGGGTGTTCCCCTTCCGCCTTTGAGCCTGCAAGCCCTAAAGCTACCCTCCATGTCAGGGCGTCTTAACTCCCCTTTCTCTGACTTTGTCCAGCTGGATTCTCTGTGGGCAGCAGCACAGGAGTTCCATGCCTGGAAGAGCCCAGGGGCCAGTCTCCTCCCAGTCCTGACTAAAGCAGTCAAGGTGAGGACACTCAGGTGGACAATCAAGAAGCCACTAAGCTCCAATCTCTAGGTGGGCTTAAGCAAGTTAATGGCCTCTTTTCACTGTCATTCCACCTCTATAAAACAGGGGTGAGCGCCTATCTCAGAAAGTATTTAAGTTGCTAGGAAGATAAATTGAGTCTAGCCTAGTACTTGGGCTGAGGCTCAGCAAATATGGGCCCCTTTCCTTGCTAGAAGCAGATAAGAGGTGACCTTTCCACTGGGTGATGGTACAGAGATTGCTGGCAGAATGGGACAAAGGATCCAGGCTTAGATTTCAGGGCCCAGGGGGCCAAGTATCATGTTCTGGAGCCAACTTCCACTGTTCCTCAGAGTGCTGAAGCTGCAGCCGAGGCCACCAAGAATATGGAAGCTGGTGCTGGGAGAGCTAGTTATATCAGCTCTGCACAACTAGATCAGCCGGACCCTGGAGCAGTCGCAGCTGCTGCCATCTTCCGTGCCATCCTGGAGGTCTTGCAGACACAGGGAGCATGACTGCTTTTCTCTTCCTCAGCTCGTTTGTTACTTCCTCTTGCCTTCAGAGGGTCACCTACCTCCCTCCCTACCTCCCTCCCTCCTTCCCTCCTTCCCCCTAACACCCATCCACTGCATGGAGCAGGACATCCTTTACCACACCTTCAGAACTGTTCCATGAAGATTGTATCTGGCTGGGTGGGTCACATGTCCGGGCAGCACTGTTCTGTTCCTCCTCAGGATGAGGAGTCCCTCAGATCTTGTCCACCCTACCCTAACCAGCTCTGGATGTCAGTAATTTGGCTTTTTCTGAGTACATCACAGCCTCTAACTGGGTATACCCATTTCATTTAAAGATTCCAGGCCTCAGCCGGGCAGTGGTGGTGCACTTGGGAGGCAGAGGCAGGCGGATTTCTGAGTTTGAGGCCAGCCTGGTCTACAGAGTAAATTCCAGGATAGCCAGGGCTACACAGAGAAACCCTGTCTCGAAAACAAAACAAAACAAAACAAAACAAAAGAAACCCTGTCTCGAAAACAAAACAAAACAAAACAAAACAAAAAACAAAAACAAAACAAAACAAAAAAAGATTCCAGGCCTCTTCCTCTGGAAGGCCTCCTATACACAATCAGTATATGGAGGAAAGCTAATAAAATCCATTGAAGCCATATGACTTTGTCCCTGGTTACAATACCCATGACCCATCTCTTGGCAGGCAGTTCATCACCTGTGTTCCATACCAGTTCTACTCAGCTGGGCTGCCTCCCTGGGGGCTGCTTCCCCAGGCTCCCCTTTCCTTCCCCAGCACACAGCATGCCAGTGTACAGCAGAGTGGCAAAGAGCCTTTTCTCTGCAGCAGATCAATAACGGAGAGAGTCTTCAGAAATTACATGGGCATTGGGTCCCCAGAAGACATGGACTTACTGTGTTTTGAGGCTCTGGTACAGCTCAGAAGCTGCAGTTGTGTCCGTTCCAAGGTCTCTCTAGAACAATTATTGCCTATGCCCTGACTGGCTGAAAGGCAGATGACTGGTGCCAGGTGGAGACACAATACACATAACTCATACCAGGCAGGACATACTCAGTGTAGGGTGTGATTCAGGGCACTAGCAGGTCCTATCCATGACATGAAGTTGGGATCTGTTTTAAGTCAGCTATGGCAACTCATGCCCATATTTGGCTAGTAAAGATCTGTAAAACTGAATAATACCCATCTCAAGACAGCAAGACAGCTCACTGGTTAGCCTAAAGGCCTAACAACTTGAATTTGATCACCAGATCCCTCTTAGGTGTCAGGAGATAAAGTTGCTTCCACATGTGCTGTGGCATGAATATGCTTACACACAAAGTGAGATTTTGGTTTTCAGAATGGTAAACATCTAAGAGCACTGACTGCTCTTCCAGATGTCCTGAGTTCAAATCCCAGCAACCATGTGGTAGCTCACAACCATCTGTAATGAGATATAAATAAATAAATAAATCTTAAAAAAAAAAAAAAAAAAAAAGTAAACATCTCAGGGGCTGGAGAGATGGCTCAGAGGTCCTGAGTTCAATTCCCAGCAATCACATAGTGGCTCACTCACAACCATCTGTAATGGAATCTGCTGAAGACGTGACAGTGTACTCATACATAATAAAATAAATCTTAAACAGACGAGAATGGTAAACATCTCAGGGATATAGAGATTCAGCTGAGGAGAGGACTCCTAAGCAGTCTAGTGTTGTAGTGCTGTCACCAGGACAGGGTTAGCATTAGTGTCGGGCATACTCACTTAGGTCAGACTAAGTAAGGGACCCCATCTGTGATATTCAGATTAGACACTGGCATTCCTTGGCCTCTGGGCCTAGAGTCCCTTCTTAATCTGTTCCATCAAAACTCCCTGGCAACCAGGAAAGGGGATAACATTTGAAATGTAAAGAAAATATCCAAAAAAAAAAAAAAAATCCCTGGCAACAAAACTGGGTGTCAGTATGCACAGATAGATACATGTGCCCAGCAAAGGGAAAGGCTGGTGTCCACACTAACCTGTGGATCCCAACTCTGACCCCCAGCAGAGTGACATAGCTAACTCTACTTGCCTGCCCCACTCCACTCCTTTTGGAGTCTTGTTTTCCAGACTTCAAAGCAGAGAACACTCCTTTCCTAATGAAAGACATATCCTACAGCCATTCATGATGAAGGACACCAACACAGATTTAAATAGCATGCAATTCCAGGAACATAATTATGGATTTCTGGTTGGCCCTCTCTGCTTCTGGAATGGTCAAACCTGTCCTGAGGCCTTTGTAAATTGTCAAAACTCTGATTTAACCACAATGCAGTGTCAGCAATGAATGTTTCTGTGTTCCAACAGAACTCCTATTCATGAAACTTTATCCCTAATGTGATGGAATTAAGGGGTAGGACCTTGAGGCCATCCTGGTAGCTCACACCTTTAGTCTGAACAATCTGGCAGCAGAGGACAGGCAGATCTCTAAGTTCGAGGCCAGCCTGGTCTACATAGCAAGTTCCAGCTCCATAGTGAGACCCTGTCTCAAAAATAACAAAAAAGAGGTAAGACCTTTGTTAAGTGATTAGGGGTGATAGTGGGACCAGACCCTTCTAAATGGGATGTAGTCATCATAAGGGTCTGGGAGCAACTTTTACTCTGTACCATGTGAAGCCACAGTAAAATGACCGCAGGGGAAATGGCCCTTACCAGATACACATGTTGTTGTTTCCTTGAGCTTTGACATCTAGCCTCTAAAAGTATGAGAAATAAGTGTTTTGACTAAAATGATTTTTTAAAAGATTTATTTAAAGTATGAATGTAGAAGAGAGCATCAGATCCCATTACAAATAGTTGTGAGCCACCATGTGGTTGCTAGGAATTGAACTCAGGACCTCTGGAAGAACAGTCAGTACTCTTCATCATTGAGCCCTCTCTCCAACCCCTAAAATTGTTTTTTTAACGATTTATTTATTATATGTAAGTACACTGTAGCTGTCTTCAGACACTCCAGAAGAGGGTGTCAGATCTTCTTACCGATGGTTATGAGCCACCATGTGGTTGCTGGGATTTGAACTCCGGACCTTCGGAAGAGCACTCAGGTGCTCTTACCCACTGAACCATCTCACCAGCCCCCTAAAATTATTTTTAAAAAACAGTCTGAACAAAAGAGACCTCTGATGTTTAAAAACATTTAATAAAAATAAGATTCATGAAGTAAATACCCACTCATGAGTGAACCAGGAAGATGATCATGTGGGTGCCAAGAATCATCCCAATGTGTTCAGGCTTCATTTAGTCAGCCAATCCATGCCAGCCCTCCTCCCAGCTTCTGGCAGCCTGGCCACTATCTGCAGAGAGCTCAGGAACCCAACTCTTCCTACCTGCCTGCTGAGGGACCTGGCAGGGCTTGTCTATGAAGGCATGAAGTGCTGCAGGCTAACACAAAGGAGTTGGGCAAGACTCCTCCCTCTCTACCCAGTTTCTATTCAGAAGAGCAAAGCTCACATTCTGGTATAGCATGGAGGGTAGCTAAGTGACCTTTGGGGGGAACAGAAGCACCCACTACTCAAGAAGGAACATCTCTGAAGGCAGCAGCAGTGAATGGCTCCCAGAACTCTGCCCAGCAAATTGCTTCATAATGCTGGTTTCAATTTCATAGTGGGCTGGGGCCCTGTCAGGGGAGAGCATAACTAGAGGAGGCAGGAAAGCCCATACCCACAAAGGGACAGAAAGGAAGGCCAAAGAAACCTCTGACATATCACTGGGACTCTAGGGACAGGACATCTGTTCTTGGGAGAACTGTTTAACAGGGCTCGTGGTGCTACCTGAGGGGAACAGGCATGTAAGTCACAGGGAAAGGGCGGGATCCAGGAAGCAGCTGGAGCAGCAACTAGAAGAGGGGGAATCACATGGTCACAATCCACACAATACAGCACATCAAAGGGGAAAGAGCAGAGTATCAGGCACCTGACTTTTCGGCAAAGGCTTCTCCAGCTGCCACTGTCCCATGAGTTTCCCCTCAATGCAACTGCCCACCCAAATACACATCCAGGACAGAGCAGAGGGGGAGGAAGCATACCTAACTGAGACAAATGCTCCCACAGAGAGCAGACTATTTACACGTGTAGACTGCATTTGAACCCCAGCTTTGGCTTCTACCACATCCCTAGGACTGGTAAGGAAAGCAGCCCAAAATCTGCAGCCAGCAGAAGAGACATGTGTGACCAAAGCAAGAAGGTCCTTGTGCAAATGGAGGACCAGAAAAAAATGGCAACAAGCCAAAGTCACAAGAAAAGCAGAGGAACAGCTAGTGGCTGGACAGCAAGAGCCTGCAACCGGAGTAGCAAGGTTGGTCTCTGGCCCAAGAGAAGTCTGTTGCTGAAACCAGCCAGGAGCCCCAGTACAGCAGAGCTTCTGTGGGAGCAGAGACCGCATCGCTGACCGTTCCCAGGAGCCCCTGCCCGCTTCATTCCCTGTCATGCAACAGGGGCTGGAAAGAAGGAAGATGCACAGGGGTTAAAGACATGACCTCAAAAGAACCTGAGCTTCAGGAGGCACACCAGGCCCGAGCTGCTCAGACAGACCCTCAACCTGCAGGGTGAACCCAGCCAAGCCACCAGATCTTTCAGGGAAGCCCCAAGGTTCCTGAGACTGGTCCATAGCATATCTTCCCACATCTGCCAGATGCCTCAGTTGCCAAGAACAGGCAAGACCTGCTTTAAACACTTGCTGTATTACTAAGCTCTTGTCCCACTATTCTTGCCACAGAGCTGGCAGAACCTCACCAGGCTCAAGCCCTTCCACATGTCATCTCACAGGGACCTTGGGAAGTCACTCCCGGGTTTGGCTGCTCTGACACCAGAGTCCCCATTGACTACTCAATCTGCACCTTCAAACTGCTTGGCTTCCTACCTGGCTACAGGGCCAATCTTCTTAGCAAGGTGCAAGTCCTTCTTGGGTCCTTCTCTACACCTGGCCTTACCCCACCTAGAATGGAAGACAGCAGCCATACCTGCCTATCAGTCAGAGCTCCTGGATCTGGACGCTTCCATGATGAAGCCAGAAGAACATAGAGAACCAGCAAGCCAAAAGCCACCACCAAGAGCCCTGTGCTGTTGGCAAAGACAGCCTCACCAGGCAGGCTGGAGTAGGGCTTGGTGGAATTTTTCCTGGAAATAATAAAACAATATGGGCATTTAGAAGATTTTTTTTCCTCTTTTTGCCTAGCAAGAGACTAGACTCCTACAACCTGGAATTAACATACCAAGTCACTATCATAACAACAGGTAAGAACTGTGTAATGTTTTACCCTTGGGAAAAATGAGGCTCCTAGTGAAATGAACCTGCCCATCCTTACATAACTAGTACAGAGGACAGCCAAGCTCCAAGCCCCAGGGCTGACTTGTTTGCTATTCACTCTACCAAACTGCCTCAAAACCCAGGACACAGTGGCGAGACATACAGGCTCTGGAAGCAGAAGCCTAACTCTGTTTCTACTTCTGCCATTTACTGGCTCTGTGTTGTTACATAAGTTACTCTGTGCCTCAGTATTTTTGACAAAGTCTCAATATGTAGCCCTGCCAGGCTTGGAACTCACTATGTAGAGGAAGCTAGCCTTGACCTCAGAGACCTGCCTGCCCATACTGTTACGATTAAAGGCAGGCAGCCACTATGCCTAGCTTATTACATTCTCTCATGCTAACAGCACCAGATGTTGTAGAGTGCTTAAGAGGATTAAAGGTGAGGTGCTTTGAGCAGTTTCTGACAAACCAAAGGTGCTGTATCACTTGGTGTTTGGTAAGCATTGCCAGTTTATTAATTTCAACCTAAAGACCAGTTAATTCTGTTACCTTCCAGATCAAGAATTGGACTCAAACCCTCCATTGGCTATCTTGCGATTACAGGATGTAGTTCCTGAAGCCACTACTCCCTCCCATATACCTTAGTGTTAGAGGCTCCTTGAAACTTACAAAACAAAGAAAAGCTTCTCATTGATGCCCGAAATAACAGATGTGATGGACAGGGAAAGGATGCAGGCTCCGAAGAATACATGCACAGGTTTCAGGAAACTTCGCAGCCACTGGGATGCCCAGGGCAGGAGAAAGACAGCAAAGCCCAGGAACCACTGTGAACACAAGGGAAGAAGTCCATGGAGCTACAGGGTAACAACAATTGTGCCCCTTCACCTATAGTGCCTCCTGCTGGTCACTGTCCTAGTGCCCCTCTTTTTCAACTCAAATATTCCCACCATACACAGCCCTGCCCACACACCACACATTACTGTGGTCTGCCTATTTCTATTACACAAGCAACAAATGGGTGAAGAGCTTGTAGCAAACACTCAGAAAACTTAGCCATCCTTGTTAGCCTTGGTTTCTGACCAGTCCTAGCCCATAAACAATTCAAGTACAGGACTGGCACTGCAATACTGAAATTAATCTTTAGAAGAGGGAAGAGTGGAAAAAGCAGAAAAGAGGCTGCACTGGAGTCAGATGACATGTGAGAGTCGAAGTCAGGAGGACAGACGAACAGTGTGACAGGTATAGGAAACAAGATAAAAGGGGCTGGTGAGATGGCTCAGCAGTTAAGAGCACAGACTGCTCTTCCGAAGGTCCTGAGTTCAAATCTCAGCAACCACATGGTAGCTCACAACCACATGGTGGCTCACAACCATCCGTAACGAAATCTGATGCCCTCTTCTGGAGTGTTTAAAGACAGCTACAGTGTACTCACATATAATAAATGAATAAATCTTTTTTTTAAAAAGATGTTTAAAAAAGAAACAAGATAAAAGTCGGACTCCAACTCTCACAGGACTTAAATAGCTGAGTCTCCAGGCAAGGGGCAGAGAGAATACTGGGAGCTAAAGCTAGAGAAGCCATGCCCAAAGTGCAAAGACCCCCAGGGACTCAGAGGACACCTACCTGGCAGGCAAAGAGGACTACAGTGGTGATACCCAGCCAGCTGTGCAGGGAGTAGAGATGTGCGATTCTCGAATGGTTGTGGAACCGAAAGACGGCAACCAGCCCCACCACAGTGCAGGTGAAGGCCAGCAGGTGCAGTGCTGCATGGAGAACTTTCCAGGGCAGCTTGGGCCCCACCCACGATGAAGGCAGGCGGTACACCAGTGAGGCTGCAGAGAGAACAGTCCCAGGACTTAGCCACAGCACCTTACACTCCCCCAATGGGACCCTACATAACCTCTTTTTTTGTTTGTTTTTTTTGGTTTTTTTTCCTACATAGCCTCTTAACAGGAAGAAGTAAGGGCCAGTACATTGATCCCTGTCCTGACTTCTTGTCAACTCAATATAAACTAGTTATCTGAGAAGAAGAACCCAGTTGAAAACCCTCCTTGTCAGATTGCCTACAGACAAGGCTGTAGGGCAGTTTCTTGATCAATGATTAATATGGGAGGGCCAAGCTCACTTTAGGTAACATCATCCTTGGACTGGTGGTCCTAGATGGTATAAGAGAGCAGGGCTAGAGAGACGGATCAGTGGTTAACAATGCTAGTTGCTCTGCCAGAGAACTTGAGTTCAATCCACACAATGGCTCACAGCCACCTGTAACTCCAGTACCAGGGGGATCCCACACCCTCTCCTGGTCTCCAAAGGCACGGGATACACATGGTACAGAGACATACATGCAAGCAAAACAGCCATAGACTCGAAAACAACGGTTAAAAAGATGAAAAGGCATAGTCATCTATTGGATGGAACACAGGGCCCCCAATGGAGGAGCTAGAGACCCCAAGGAGCTGAAGGGGTCTGCAACCCTACAGGAGGAACAACAATATGAACTAACCAGTACCCCCAGAGCTTGTGTCCCTAGCTGCATATGTAGCAGAAGATGGCTGAGTCGGCCATCAATGGGAAGAGAGGCCCCTTGGTCTTGCAAACTTTTTATGTCCCAATACAGGGGAGCACCAGGGCCAAGAAGTGGGAGTGGGTGGGTAGGGGAGCAGGGCGAGGGGAGGGAATTGGGGACTTTCGGGATAGCATTTGAAATGTAAATGAAGAAAATACCTAATAAAAAATTGGAAAAAAAAAGATGAAAAGGAAAGAAAATAAAAGAATGAAAGAAAAGAGGGAGAGAGAGGAGGAGGGAGGGAGGGAGAGCGGGAGGGAAGGAGGGAGGGAGGGAAGCTAAAGAAGCCTTGAGGAGCAACCCAGTAAGCCACCTTCCTCCACAGCTTCTGATTCAGTTCCTGCCAACTTCTCTTTAATGATGAACTACAAGTGTAAACTGAAATAAATCCTTTCTTCCCCAAGTTGTCAGTCATGTTGTTTTATTACAGCAACAGAACCCCTAGCTAAGCCTGCTCAGTGCCTGCCACCTCCTGTTATTTGCAGGTGGCAGTTGGCCAAGAACAGTGGCAAGAAGGGCCCCTGTTAAAAATGGGAGGAGTTTTTTTTTTTTATTAGATATTTTCTTCATTTACGTTTCAAATGCTATCCCGAAAGTTCCCTGAACTGCCCTGGCTCGATCCTGAATGCAGCTTTGTGGGCTGATGAGCACGGTCTCTCCAGGTCTCATCACAATGAATCCATCCAGCCAAGGTTGGCTAAGAACCCAGGGATGAAAGCTGAGGATGTCCCTTGTGAAGAGACCCTGTCTCAAAAAACAAAGTGGGGTTCACAAGATAGCTCAGCAGGTAAAAGCACTTGCCACATAAGTCAAATAACTTCAGTTTGATCCCTGGAACCCCCAGTTAAAAGAAAGAACTGACTCTTAAAAGTTGTCCTCTGATTTCCACATGCATGCTATGGCACACCTGTGCCCATGCACAAACACACACACGTACACGCACACACACATCACCACCGCACCAATAATAAATAACATAGCAAAGAATTTAGGACAGAGCATAGTAGTACATGCCTTTAACCCAAGCACTTGGGAAGCAGAGACAGGTGGATTTCTGTGAGTTCAAGGCCAACCGGTAGAGTTACATGTTTATACCCATGTGCATGTGCATATGCATATATCATATATATCATAAGAAAACAGTCAAGAGTCAGAGGGATTGATGTGTGAAGCACACAGTGAGCGGCTTTTGGCTGCTCATTTCCATCCTCATTTAGATGCATGCAGCAAAGATGCAAAGATGCATGCAAAGATGACCCAACTGCAACACAAGAGGCTTCAATTTCTTTTTCTAGTGCTAGGCCGTATCTAGCCTGTTGCCTAATTCCCTGAATAAAACTTCACTGAGACATAGTCATGCATTTTACATACTTTCCATGGCTGCTCCCATGATATGATGCCCAAGTTCTCATTCTCCCTCCCCCCTCTGTCTCTCAAACACACACACACACACACACCACCACCACCACCACCACCACCACTACCCACTACCATCACCACCATACCAATAATAAATAATATAGAAGCAGGGCTGAGTAGCTGTAATACAGATTACAATAATACCATTACAAAGCTCGAAAAAATTATGCTCTAGTCCTTTACACAAAGTTTTGCTGACCCTGTCTCAGAGTATCTGTGAAGCTGTCCCTACTCTTTCCACTTCTTCTGCCAAATGATACCTGGTCCCAGGGACAACCCAATTCACCCTGCCATGGTAGCCTCAAACTCAACCCTCTTGGAGAGGGGTGAGCACTGCCAAGCGCAGGCCTGGGCCACAGCAGGCCTCCCACACTGGGAACTTACTACTCACCAGCTCCATAGAGCACCACCATGCCGGAAACCATGAGCACTGGGTGCCAGTTAAACATGTGCACAGTACCATCCCAGGCAAAGCCACCGCGCCAGTACTGCATCCAATAGGTAGTGAAGAGGATGCACATCGATCCCAGGGATCCCAGCACCATGCAGGACAGGTAAAACCATCCTGAAGCCATTCTCATCAAGAACTCCTAGAAGAAGCAGGAATCACATGTCCTGGCTGACCATGGCACACCCACATAGCAGCTAAAGGAAGTAACACTGACCTCCCTTTCTGCCTGTGGTATGGGATCTTTTGCTTCGGTTCCCCTGTCCCCAGATGGCCTCAATGCTGAGGTAAGCTCACAATGAGGCAGGCCCCACCCCTGCACCTGGCAGGGGACAAGCCAAGAACAGCACTCTGGTGAGGCGACAAGGGCCTGGACTCACAGCCTTGGTACTGATTAGCCTCCCCACACAGAACCAGAAGGTAAAAATGACTGCCACACCCAACCCAGTTAAGGGACAAATATTAAAACCCTAACCGCTTAGACCACAAATTCCAACATAAGCAGCAAACCCATAATCTAATGGAGTAAACATGTTCTAGGCTGGGAATGCCTTGAACAAAATGACTGGGCACAGGGGCCGAAGAGGCAGCTCAGCAGTTAAGAGCATTTTTTTTTTTTTGCTTATCTTTTTAAAAATTATTTTATTAGATATTTTCTTCATTTACATTTCAAATGCTATCCCGAATGACCCCTATACCCTCCCCCCAAGAGCATTTTTTTGTTGTTGCCCTGTTTTGTTTTTTGAGACAAGATTTCTCTGTGTAGCCCTGGCTGTCCTGGAACTCACTCTGTAGACCAGGCTGGCCTCGAACTCAGAGATGCTCTGCCTCCTGAATGCTGGGATTAAAGGTGTATGCCACCACTACCTAGCCATACACATAAAATTTTTTAAATGGTTGGGTGTGGAAGAGTTAGCTGTAAACGGCAAAGGGTTTTGGATTTGGGAATATTTGATTTTTTTTTTTTTTTTTTTTTTTTTTTTTTTT
>NC_034590.1:122452233-122454836 GCF_900095145.1 Mus pahari | reverse complement strand
TTTTTTTTGGTTTTTCGAGACAGGGTTTCTCTGTGTAGCCCTGGCTGTCCTGGAACTCACTTTGTAGACCAGGCTGTCCTCGAACTCAGAAATCCAGAAATCTGCCTGCCTCTGCCTCCCAAGTACTGGGATTAAAGGCGTGCACCACCACCGCCCGGCTTTGGGAATATTTGAATGTTGCATATTTTAAGCAATCATTTTGGTGACCAAAAGGTTTTAGGTCTGGCCAGGCATGGTGGCATAAGCCTTTAAGCAGAGCCTTTAGAAGGCAGAGGTAGAAGGATCTCTGTGAGTCTGAGGCCAAGTGGTCTACCAGTTCCTGGCATGTTCCAGGACAGCCAGGGCTACAGAGAGAACCTATTTCAACCCTGACTTAATATAAAACAAAACAAAACAAAACAATAAAAACAGAGGCAGGCAGATCTTTCTGAGTTCAAGGCCAGTCTGGTCTGCAGAGTGAGTTCTAGGTCAGCCAGGACTACACAGAGACTCCCTGTCTCCAAAAAAAAAAAAAAAACAACCAAGTTTTAAGTTTCAGACTCTTCTGGACTTTTAGGTAGGGATACTCAGTCCCTTCCATTTGCCACCTGTGAGAAGGCTCTTTGTCTCCCATTTGTGTATAAAAAGGTCTTCCTGGCAAAGGATGGATTCCATGGGGTCAGACTTTCACACCAGAACCCTCCACTCCTCTCCATGAACTGAGGGCATCCCTTGGCTGTTGGTACACCTGAGACTTACTTCTGCTTTCTTTTCTCTGGGGAAAGTCCAAAGGAGAAAAAGAGGAAGCAAGAACTCATGGTCTAGAAAGTGATTATTTTTAGATTTCCACCAACTCAGCTTTCAGGTTTTCTCTGGTGAGTATTTATGTCATAAGAAGTTATTCTTTAAAACCAGGTGAGGGCTACATTTGTAGTTCAATGATGGGGGGGGGCAGATTCCCACTACAATATGCACACTTAAAAAAAAAAAAGCCAGGCAAGTGGAAAAGACCCAGCCCTGCCTTCAGTAAATACACACCGAGAAGGTAATAATGCGGCTTCTTGATATTGAGGGCCATCTCTCTGGACCATCTAAAAGGAAGAATAGCCAGTAATGCCCGAGGAAGGGTGCTACCTTTAGTCCGCTGACGGCTCTCAGAAGAGTGGCCTGGTCTCTGTGACTGTCACAGTCGGAGCGCCCGAGGAAGACACCTAACACTGCAAGGCTTGTCCTCTGAAAGAAAAGCATGGAAATAAAAACTATTAACTTCACGCCAGCCCTAAGCACTAGAAACTGACATGCAGTCCCACTTACTGCTCTTGGTAACTCTGAGGACTATCACTCCAGTCCTACACATGAGGAAACTAAAGTTCAGATGCACAGTAACTACCCCCAGGACCCAGCAAGTCCACAGGAGTTTCAAATCCTTGTCTAGTTAGCTTCAAGGTCTTAGATCTTTTTCCTTATCCACAGTTTATAAGATCACAACAACCCAGGAAAGCCAGGACTACACAGAGAAACCCTGTCTCAAAAAACAAAAACAAAAAAAAACCCCAAAAAACAAAACAAAAAGATCACAGCAAAAAATTGCAAGGACATTATTGAGAATCAAGTATTATAACTTCACACTTGTTACTATCAGAGTATTTGAGAGAAAGAGAAAGTGTGTGTGTGTGTGTGTGTGTGTGTGTGTGTGTGTGAAGGTATGCCAAGTGATGTATACACAGGAATCCACAGAAAAGGTTGTTGGGTTCTCTGGAGTCATTGTGTACCACTCAACTTGAGTGCAGGAAACCATATTTAGGTCCTGTGAAGAAGCAGCAAACATTCTTAACCACTGAACCATCTCTTTAGCTCCTATTACAGGATTTTATCCTAACCGCTAACAAAACCTCAAGCTAGCTAGGTAAGGTGGAATTTATGCCACTAGCTACTTGAGATGCTGAATCAGAACGATTATTTGAGTACAGGAGTTCAACATAGTGAGACCAGCTCCCCCAACAAACAAAAAACTGAAACTCATTGTCCCCATACCTGCCCAGGCCTCTCGGTAGCCTTGATTACATCTCATGACATGCCAGATAGTCATCATCCAACCAGCAGCAGATGCTGGGCTCTCATAGGTGACTCTAGTTAGTAGCAATCTCTAAGAAAGAGCTTAGGGCTAGGGGATTTATGACCCAGCCTCAGAGCTGCCTCATTGATTCATGCTAGAGCAAACAAGGTTTGGGATTATTAAGTGTCCACTGCCTAGCACAACCTCCACTCTTCCAGTGAAATGTTCCAGTCATCTGACAGGGTTGGTTTCTGCAGTTTATTTTTTTACAAAAGGAAAAAGGAGATAATGGCCCCTTTGCCCATGGTCCACTCTCACCCCTTAAAAGTGAGTTCTATACAATGTTCTCTCTAAACACTGTCTATTTCATTTCTAGATTGTGCCCCACCTTCACCTTGTAATAAACTCTACATATTTTTTATCTTGAAACTTAAAACTGGGAGTGGTGGTACATGCCTATAATCCCAGCATTCCAGAGGTAAAAAGCTGAAGAATCAGAAGTTCGAGGTCATCCTCAGCTACATCATGTATGTAGTTGAGCATAGCCTAGGATAAGTAAGACCCTAGT
>NC_034590.1:122438025-122452092 GCF_900095145.1 Mus pahari | reverse complement strand
AAAGAAAGAAAGAAGAAGAAGTTAAGAGAGTACATACTGGTCTTGCAGCACACCACAGCTGAGTTCCCAGCACCTACATCAGCTCACAGCTCCATGGGACCAAGTACCTACTTCTGGTCTTCACAGGAACCTGCATACACATAACATTCATATACAGACACGTTTGAGGAAAAGGAAAGGCAAAACATTCCAAACTAACCTGCATCACTCCAGTTACATCCCCGACTAGCACTTTGCAGCAGGCTTAGAACAGATGGGACACTTTTCTGACAGAAGGCAGGAAAGTTAGTTACATTGCTGTCTACAGTTCACAAATAAGCCCTCTCTTTTCCTAAAATAGCAACAGCAAGAGAAAGAATGCAGGCAAAGGCTGAGACGATGCTCTCACTTGCACTGCGAGAGCAGTTTGGACTAAGACTTCCAGACATGCTCACCCCTGCCAGGTCTCCTGTCCTTGCTGGGCTGAGTCCCATGCTCAGGTAGGTGAGTCCACAGACTCTTTAGGCTGTTTGGGCTTGTAGCCTCTGTCACAACTATGTTCATTCTTGGCTGGTGTAATATAAGAGCAGCCAGGAAGGGGATCTTAACAAATGAACACCGGCTGTGCCTCATTAACACCACAGACACTGATGTCTAAGTTTTACGTGACTTGAACATTTCACATAATATAATCCCCCTGCCCCAATAGTTTAAATATGTAAAAGCCACTCAGGGTTAGATGTGGCCTATGGGATGTAGTTTATCTACCTTGATTTAAGAAGTGTACTTAACCTCTATTTAATGTTTTCCTCAATTCTCTGGCTAAAGGATTTTCATAGGCTGAGCTAAAACAGAATCAGTCCCTAGGTTAATGAACCTTCCGCCGGGCGTGGTGGCGCACGCCTTTAATCCCAGCACTTGGGAGGCAGAGCCAGGTGGATTTCTGAGTTCGAGGCCAGCCTGGTCTACAAAGTGCGTTCCAGGACAGCCAGGGGATACAGAGAAACCCTGTCTCGAAAAACCGAAAAAAGAAAAAAAGAAATGAACCAACCTTCCATTACTCTCAGGAAAAGGTTGTATTCCAAACACAGTTACTTTTAGAAGTTAGAGCTACAAACAGACCAAGGGGCAGAGTTTGTTGCTCCCCCCTCAAAGATGGAGGGACACTAAGAATCCTGGGGACCAGATTTAGAGTGCAAATCCTATAAACCCGCATCTTACAATTCACAAGTACTGCAGCGCTGGGATCCAAAGAAGAGTAACTCGGTCAGGCAAATGGCAAGCCTGGTACAGGCACCCAGTTCCTGTGTTCAGTTCCCAGAACTCATTTCCAAAGGCAGCCCCTCCAAACGGCAGAACTCAGGAGTGAGTGACAAGCAATACTCCACTCAGGAGTGTGAATAAAGTCCACCTTGGCACAAGTGCTCACAAACCGGTCCTTCGTCCTTCGGACAGTCAGATCTATTCCAAGTGCAAGGGGGGTATGACGGTGGCTCCTTTAGACAGGATGGTTCTAGCAAGTCTTAG
Organism: Mus pahari; assembly: GCF_900095145.1. Classification (NCBI taxonomy): domain Eukaryota; kingdom Metazoa; phylum Chordata; class Mammalia; order Rodentia; family Muridae; genus Mus; species Mus pahari. The sequence continues at coordinate 122,450,586 of NC_034590.1, read as the reverse complement.
ATGAAAAGCGTGGGAGCCTCTACAAACACCACCTGCGGTACGGAAGGGGCACGGAAAAGTGTCCAATTCTTACGAGGAAAAATAGGCTGAACGCCGAGGTAAGACAGAGCGAAGCAAGGAAGCGGAAGAACCACCACTGGACCCCATAACCCGGCTCTCCCAGCCCGGGTTCTATCGCACCCTTAGCCACACAGTGGGACACCTTGGGGGCAGGTCTCTGCGACCCGCCGGTCAGCGGGAGCTGCCACTCCCTAGGCTCCTCCTGGACTTCCGAGAATTGACTTTCCAGCCAGTCTGCAGACCACGGGATCCGCTACAGAGGGCGCTAACTGAGCTTTTATAGGCTCGGCCACTTCCGGGGGTGAGCTAGGGCGTCTGGGAGATGGGGTTTGCAAGTTAAGGGGCGCGTTCCTGAGCGGTTTCTGGTCCGATTTCTAGGATCGCTGCGTCCTGTCAGCCTTGTCTCTAACCACAGACCCCGTCCCGAGACAGGCGAAATGCTGGGGTTAACATCCTCTCGCTAGGATCGGCCCTCAGCGAGGCAAGATAGAAGAACCGGTCACAGGGAGACCCTGAGAAAGCGAAGGCCCTAACATATGGCGGGCAATTAGCAATCTACTTCCGGAATTTAAAGCCAGCTTCCGGAAGCCGAGAGGGTGTTCCTATGACAACCGACGTCGGATCCTTGAGGTGCGTGTAGATGCTGGGGATCTTAGAGCGGCTGGAAGTCAGAATTTTGTGTTGCTTATTGCTTCTGCTATGGGTCTTTTGCGGAGGCCTTCTTCCGGTTTGTGAGCGGATTGGGACTGGTGAGGAAAACTGTGTTAAACTGGAGGGTGCTTGTCCGCGTAGCCAGAGCGAGGGGCGTTTCTACCTAACGGATGCCCTTGGTAGAGCCTTACGAAGTGGTGCGTTTGACTCTACTCCCTTGCAAGCTGGAGGAAACGACTCTATGTGTCCTTGCCTATAGCCAGGGGATAATTCTTTCCTGCCTTGCAGATTATTATGAGGATTAAAATAAATTCTCTTGGTTAACAAGATTATCATGGCGCTGGTACCTAGGAGAGACATTGTGTGAAAACTCAAGCCTAGAGCAGCTACATTCATATATCAAAAACAAAAACCACGGGGCTTTTCCACCGCGGAAGGTGGACGGGTTCTGGACCCCTCAGAACCTTTGCAAAATGAGGGTTATATGCACTAAAATGGCTGCTTTTCAAGTCCAGGGGTCAAGTAAAGTTAGAAATATGCTCCCCTCACTTGCTGCCTCAGTGTTTCTGTTGTAACCTTTGTAAAGTTCTTCTAGGAGAGTACTTTGTCCTCTCAACTCTTTCTGTATGTGACACTGTCCATTTCTATGAGGACATATTTCTCACCTACTTAGATAGCACTTATCAATTATGAAATAGGCTGGTTGTATAGTGCCTCTTAGAATACCACTCTGCCACCTACCAGCTGTGTAATCTTAGTCAAATTATTTAACTTTGCTAAGCCTCAGTTTTCTCATCTAGGAATTGAGGGAAATAAGAATTGATTTTCTACCTTATGAGGTTATTATAAGATTTAAATACCATCTGTGATTGAAACAGTTCCTAGAGTGTTGCATGTAATATATAAGTGTTTTATTTACTACCATTACTACTATTATGTGACCAGGCTGTCACTGCTCTGTAGTAACCCTAAATATTCTTGGTTAGAGTTGTGCATTTGTCAGGTGTGGGTACATTCCTGTAGAACAGGCACTCAGGGTGGGGCAGGAGGATCAAGAAGTCAAGATGAGCTTGGGCTACATAGCAAGATCTGGTTCAAAAAAAATAGGAGCCATGCATTAGGAAGGATCCAGACATGGAGAAAAATCTGCTGTTGTGAGTCTGTAGAACGAATGACAAGTTGAGGTGCAGTGGGGTGGAGTTGGCATGGGTTTTGGTTTGGTTTTGTCTTGTTTGGTGAAGAATCTTGGCTCTCATAACCCAAGCTGGCCTCAGACTCTCAGTCCTCCTGTTTTAGGTTCTTGAATATTGTGATTATAGGTGTGTGCCACTACACCTGGCTTTAGTTGGGTTTTTTATTTTTATAATTGGTTTTAACTAATATACCCTGATCACCTAGAATGGTGTTTTGCATACCAGTGTTTATTGCTAAACTTCTAATATTGCCTTCCTTACCCTTCCTTCCTTTCTTGCCTCTCTCCCCTCCAAACAGGTCCTTGCATTAGAGCCAAGGAAACAGCTCTGATTTGAAAAAACTAAACATCTCTCCTGGAGTTCTGGGCAGAGAGAAAACCAGTAGTCACTTTCTTCAGAACTGTGGAATGTACCCTTGGGAGTCCCACAGATCAGGCAGAAGATGCTCCAGACCGGTAACTACAGCCTGGTGCTCTCCCTGCAGTTCCTGTTGCTGTCCTATGACCTGTTCGTCAACTCCTTCTCAGAGCTACTCCGAATGGCTCCTGTTATCCAGCTTGTGCTGTTCATGTGAGTATAAGAGGCAGGCCTGAAAAGCTGACTCCAGAGAGTGTGAAGGTCCTAACTGTCACAGTTGAGCATTTTAAAGTTATTAGTGTGTTTAGAAATCTATGCTGTCTGAGGGTTTGGGCTGATAATATCATAGAGAACACATCTCTTGATTCCCCTTAGCACTTAGGGCCACCTCTTAAGTCCTCATACAGCCCCCACTTGGCTATACTTTGTTTTGTGTCTACAGCATCCAGGATATTGCAATCCTCTTCAACATCATCATAATTTTCCTCATGTTCTTCAACACCTTCGTCTTCCAGGCTGGCCTGGTCAACCTCCTATTCCATAAGTTCAAAGGGACCATCATTCTGACATCTGTGTACCTGGCCCTCAGCATCTCCCTACATGTCTGGGTCATGGTAAGAATGAAAGCTCTGAATTTCTACATATTTAACTTAAAAAAAAATTACACATAGCTAATATGTTATGTCTGTGTGTAGGTGCATAGAGTGTAGGTGTCAAGAGATAAGTTGCAGGAGTCTGTCCTTCCACCGCGCAGGTTCTGGAGATTATCAGGCCTGGCAGCAAATGCCCCCAACCACTGAGCTTTCTCACTGCCCCTTTCACATCTTTAAAGAGCTACAAGTGGCTGGGCATGGGGACTAACACAAGTAATTCTAGCACCTAACAGGCCAAGGCAGGAGGATTAAGATAAATTCAAGGTCATGCTGGCTCTACACAGTTAAGTTCTAAGCCATCCTGGACTATAGTCTAAGATGTGTCTTAAGATGATCTTACAAAATGTGGTAGCATCTATCATATCTTAGTTCTCTGGGGACCATGATAAGTTCACCCTGGGCTACATGTAAGTTCAGTAATGAGAACCTTGAGGCCGAGATGACTATGAAGGGCTGGAAGATGGCTCATCGGTTATGAGCATTTGCTGCTCTTGCAGAGGACCTGCATTTGGCTCCACACCAGGTGGCTCACAACTCCTTGTAATTCCAGTCCCAAGGAATCCAGTTCTTCTATCTACTGCTGGAACTGGCATGTATGTGGTACACATTTACACACAAAGGTATTCATACATATACATAAAATGCATCAATTGCCAGACATGGGTGGTACACACCTTTAATTTCAATACTTGGGAGGCAGAGGCAGACAGATTTCTGTGATTTAGAGGCCAACCTGGTCTAAAAGATAGTTTCAGGCCAGCCAGGACTGCATAATGTTAGACTGTGTGTCAAAAATAAATAAAATTAAAACAAATAAATATATTTTTTCAAGACAGATATGAAAACTCATGAGATACCAAGAGATGGAAGAATTAGGGAAGTAGAAGTGAGCAGCCATGAAAATCAGATCTGATCTGGGGCCTATGTGAGATAGATGCTTTATGTTCAAGCTGTTGGTCTGATTACATCCTACCTGCATGAAGGCTTGACAGAAAAACAACAAAAAGCCAAAGTAAAGCACCAGAAAGATAGTGGTAGGGGCTGGGAGTACAGCTCAGCAGGGCATTAACCTGTCAGGCTCCGTGCCCCACGTTTGATCAAACCCTGTCCTATTAAAAGAAAATCCAACTAGAAGTTTCTATCCTCTGGAAGCGCTGTTATTCTTCGACATGGTTCAGAATCTTTGGAGAGAAGTAGGTAAGATGAAGGTGTTCTGGGCTGTGACGAACCATAAGGCACTTTTGCAGAGCCATCTGTATTCAGGGACTTTTCTATTTGTAACAGTTACCTTTGCCTCAAATAAGCCTACCAGCGTTGAAACAGGAAGTCGAGTCAGTTTTGCCATCAGTTATGTGGGTAGGTGAGTGTTGACAGAGGGTATGTTTAGGTGTTAGTGTCCCGTGGTTAATATTACAGACATTGGGTGTTTCTGGGAAACAGCCATGCAAGAGTGTTGCCTTCCTTTATGCCCTGAGCAGAGTCCCCATCTTTACACTGGAAACTTAGCTTCCCATGCTCCTCTTTAGTTTTCCTGTGGGCAGATCCAGTCCTCAGGGTTTCAGACTGCTTTTTTAAGAATACAATTTGAGGGCTGGAGAGATGGCTCAGCGGTTAAGAGCACTGACTGCTCTTCCAAAGGTCATGAGTTCAAATCCCAGCAGCCACATGGTGGCTCACAACCATCTGTACGCCCTTTTCTGGTGTATCTGAAGACAGCTACAGTGTACCTAGATAAAATAATAAATCTTTAAAAAAAAAACAAAAACAAACAAAAAAAAACTAAACAAAAAAATTGTGTGAACTTTAAAAAAAAAAAAGAATATAATTTGAAGCTATGTTGGTGCCTGCCTTTAATCCCAGAGGCAGAGAAAGGAGGGTCTCTGTGAGTTTGAAGTCAGCCTGGCCTACAGAACAAGTTCCAGGACAGCTAAGGCTACATAGTAAAATCCTGTCTCAATACCACCGCCCCTCCAAAAAAAGATTTGAAACTGTATGACAGTGTGTGTGTGTGTGTGTGTGTGTGTGTGTGTGCGCGCGCGCGCGCGCGTGTGCGCACACACGCTTATGCAGGGAGAGGAGGGGTACTCTGAGTCTTAGATCTGTGGCTGAAGTTACAGAGAGTGTGAAACACACTATGTGGACACTAGGAAGTGAACTCTGTTTTTCTATCTTAACTGTTCTGGGGAAGTCTTGCAGGCCTTTATGGTTTTCCATTTCTTCTGCTTTACAAATTCTTCCATCTCTTTGGATAGCTCATGTGTCTTTTATATGCTTATTTTGATGGAATTCATTAAAATTCCTGACTTTAAGTTAGGGGTGTAGAGCTCTTCCCTGGCCTTGGTTCTCAGCACCACCACCAAAACAGCAGACCCTTAGTCTCTAGTCACTTTTTCACTTTCTCTGGACCCACCATGTGGGTGCCCCTGGCATGCCACAGGAAAGCAACAGAGCAATGTGTAAGGGTCCCGGGGCTTCCTCTGTCAGGCCTGGGCTCTGCTTCCTGTAGCCCAGTATTTAAGCTGTTGATGTCACTAAGGCTGATGCTGAATGCACTAATGTGCTGAGCCTGAGCTTCTGTGGGCTGAAGGTGAGCAGAGATACTTCTAAGATCATTCTTGACAGATGAATTCCCTAGTTCAGGCTTAGAGGAGACCCCTTTGAAGCAAATTGAAAAAAGGAGCAGGAGGTGGCTGAGAGCCAGCAAGGTGGCTAAGCAGGTTAAGGAGTGTCCTGCCAAGCTTGACACTCTGGGTTTGATCCCTGAGACCCACATGATGGAAGGAGGGACCTGACTCTTGTAAGTTGTCTTCTTTCTCTGCATGTATGCTATTACACACAGGCACATATATATGTACGTACACACACATGCGCACACACACACAAATTTTTAAAAAACTGTTTTGAAAAAGAGTCTTACTATATACATAGTTCTGACTGGCCTGGAACTCACTATATGTAGGCCAGGCTAGCCTCAGACTTAAGAGAGAACTGCCTGTTTCTGCCTCGAGTGCTGTGATTAAAAAGTGTGCACCACCATGCCTAACTAAAATTCTATTTATTTATTTATTTATTTAATGCGTGTGAGAGTGTTTGCCTGCATATGTGCATCCTGTGTGTGCCTAGTGTCCACAGAGGCCAGAAGAGAGCACTGGCTCCCCCGGAACTGAGTTATAGGAGGTTGTGTGCTGTCATATAGGTAGGTCCTAGGAGCTGAACCTAGGTCAGTGTGCTCTTAACCACTCAGCCATCTTTCCAGCCCATAAAGGAAAAAAAAAAAAAATGGAGGAGTTTGAAGCTCCCTTGAGAAATAATATACTTGGAGCTTATAAAAAAGAATGAGGTTAGCATGATTTTCCACCAAGTGGCTTTGCAGCTAAGCAAGTTGGAGATATAACAGCCTCATGGGTCCTTTAACCTCTTCCCTTGTACTCATGTGTCCTCTAGAATGTGCGATGGAAAAACTCCAGCAGCTTCAGGTGGACAAACGGCCTGCAAACACTGTTTGTATTCCAGAGACTAGGTGAGGATGGAATGGCTTCAGGTGCCCTCATGGCCTGCCGTGTCTCTGGCAGCACAGCTACGGTCCTGCTTCCCAGCTCCATCAGGACAGCCTGGGATGATGAGGCTAGCCACCTGAAGGAAAGAGGCAGGGCTGCCCTCTGCCCTTTCTGGGAGGCAGCACGAACCCCGTGGGCAGTGCTGGGGCTGGCTGGGCTCAGTTCTCCCCTGAAGGGACCCCTGAGGACCACCCCTGAGGCCGCTCTCTGCTTCTGTCCTCAGCCGCAGTCCTCTACTGCTATTTCTACAAAAGGACGGCCGTGAGACTGGGTGACCCCCGCTTTTACCAGGACTCATTGTGGCTGCGCAAGGAGTTCATGCAAGTCCGAAGGTGACCACTTCATGTCACATGGAAATACCTTTCTTTCCTGGTAGAAGGCGCCAGCCTGGGCTGCTCTCCAGGGAGGAGCAGCCATTGGCACCAGCAAGCAGGTGGACTTCCTAGGACACATTTACGCTAGCTGTGCTCAGCATTCAAGAAGGAAGATTCACTAGGCATGGTTGGAAACAGAGGCAGGAGGATTGCGGTGGTTTGAGGCCACCCTAGGCCTACCTAATGAGTTCTAGGTTAGCCTGTAGAGAGAGACCCTATCTCCAAAAACAAAAACAAAAACAAACAAACAAAAAAAAAAAGAGAGAGAGAGAAAAAGGAAGACCTTCCCTATTGCAAATTACAGTGTTTCCCTGCCACAGACTGTAGTACGAAGTGCAGTCTTGCCTCCTCCTCGTCCGCCCACTTCCTTCTCTTCCTTCTTTGTACCACTCACTGTCTTTCCCTCCTCCTTCCGAGGATCTGCAGCTCTGGAGCTCCCACTCTTTAAAGCTTATGGTTCAGCCTCTTAGGTTGCAGCGAGTCAGCCCAGGCCCTGTTCTGCTGACCCCATCCTTGAGTGACTGGAGGATGCAGATAGTGACGGCCATGTCCTCCTGACTGACCACACCTTAGTCATTTAGATTTTATATCCAAAGTACTTTTTTACAGTTCTAAAAGGAGATAAATTGAATTCTTTTTTTTTTTTTTAATAAACGGTAGAGTCCGTCTGTCTGTCTTGGTGTCTTCATGGTAAAGAGGTTTACTAACTCAGAGCACCTCAGCATCTCTTTCACCCCTGGGGTAAACTGAGCTATAAACAAGATACACACTGTGCCCCAGTATGAGTCAAAGTACTGAGTGGGGTGGCTCACACCTGGGAAGGCCTCGGCAAGAGGGCTACATAGTGAATTCTAGGCCAGCGTGGGCTACAATCTGAAGACTGTCTCAAACAAAACTAAACAAAAAAAGGTCTGGTACTCCTTTGGAAATTCAAGGCATTATCTCATTCCTGCCCAGAGCCCTGAAGTTTCAGATTTCTGTGTTTCCTTCAGATTCTGTGTTTCCTAGAACCTGAAATTGCTCTCAAGAGAAAACAAAATGCTTCACAACCTGTAGCAAAAGAAAGTTTTAAGAAAATACATGCTACTTGCTTTTGCTAAACTGTGATGCTTGGTTATAACAGACCATCACCAAACTCTGGCATGCATCCCTATGCAGTCAGCCGGCACACGGTAGGAGTCAGCTGATCTGGGCTGGCATGGGTGATTAGCTGGGCCTCCTCAGGGCTGGCTGTGGTCAGCCATGATAATCTTGGACCTTTAACTTGACTAACCTAGGGAGACCTCAGGATGAGTAACAGCTTACTGGGCTATGGGTTTTATGACTCATCCACCAGCAGACTACCCTAGGTCTGTGCACATGATGGTGACCTGGAAGCCGGAGAGAACAAGTCCCATTGCATTCACAGGTCGGTCCTCTGTTTTGGTTCCCATTGGTCAAAGCAAGTCATGTGGCCTGGTAATTACGGATTCTCAGCCTGACACACAGCAATCAGATGATAAGGTGCCGGCCTTGAATTGTCCAATTGGAGTAGATAATCTTAAATGCCAACAAAGCTACCACCTTCATTTATCATACCTTTGTCTGTCCAAGGAAAAGAAAGAGATACCTGCATTTGTCGTACCTTTGTCTGTGAGAGGAAAAGAAAAGAGAGATGAGAGAATAGCCTGACTTTGAATCTTCATTATAACTAGTAGCTCTCCTGGCAGGAAAGGAGAAACTCTAAAGACAATTGTTGTTCCCCTCCCATGGGCTATTAAGACAATGACCCGAAAGAATTAAAATTTCCTCAGTTATCTCAAGCAGAGGGAAGAGAAGGGCTGAAGCAGAAGAGGCACTTAGCTTTTAGGAAGAGATTTCACACAGTTTTAACAACTGTCAGACCACCTTGCAGGATCCACTGGATCAGCCACAATGATGGGCAGACCACACTTTGACCAGGACTGCTTAGTTAACCATACCTCTCATCCTCGCTTTAAGCTAAAACCTCAAATCAGACTTGGGGGTCGCTGGACTCCCTTAATCCTTTACTCAGTGGCCCACATTGAACGTTGCGACGGCTTAAATAAGAATGGCCCCATAGGCTCCTATATACTTGAATGCTCAGGGAGTGGCACTATTTGAAAGGATTAGGAGGTGTGGCCTTGCTGGAGGTAGTGTGTCACTAGGGGTGGGCTATGAGGTTTCAAAACCCCAAGCCATGTCCCCTTTTCTGCTGCCTGCAGATCCAGATGTAGAACTCTTAGCTACTTCTCTAGCATCATGTCTGCCTATGTGCATCCATGGTCCCCACCACAATGGACTAAACCTCTGAAACTGTAAGGAAGCCCCCTTAAATTCTTTTATAAGAGTCGCCTTGGTCAGTGTCTATTCACAGCAACAGAATACTAAGACAAATATATCTCTGGTTTCTTTTTTGATGTTTTTGAGATTTTTATGTGCATGAGTGTTTTGCCTGCATTTATGTCTGTGCACCATGAGTGTGCAGTACTCACAGAAACCAGAAGGAATACACCACAATCTCCTTTATGGTCCCCAATCTGCTTGAGTTTCTTGTCCCCCTTCTCCTTGACAATCTGTACTTATGTAGCCCCTTCCCCTTTTGTTAAAGACATTTTTTTTCTATGAAGTACAAATTGGCCTTGAGCTCAGGATCCTCCTGCCGCAGCCTCATTGACAGGCAGGTACCACCACGCCGGCTTTATTTATAGCTTTCTAATAGACAATATGATAGTAATCAGAAACAGTTTACAAAGAAAAATTGCTACAATGCTACTTCAGTCATTTATTTCAAATCCTTAACACTGTATATTTTATAGACACTTGCAATGTAGGGAAGGGTCCATAAAATATATTTGGTCTCTGCCCTGTTTCCTGACATTTAACTCCTAAAACTCTTAGAATATCCAAAGTGGTGTCATTTTGGATGCTACCAAGCTGAGGGTATCCGGGGACTCCTAAATTGCTTCACTTTGGAGGCTGGCTGCTTGGGGAAATCCTGTGATTAGAGGGTTGGAGCTATCAACCCCACCCAGACCTCTGAGAGGAAAGGAGGATGAAGCCAGTCACCAACCACCAATATCAGTCAGTCATACACATGTGCTGGAAGCCCCCTCAGAAGCCCTAAAGGATAATTTAGAGAGCAAGTGAACTGAAAGGCGCGAGCCTCACCCCACCACTGATCTTCTGAGTTGTGTTGTATTTTGTTTTGTTTTATGACAGAATCTCTGTAGCCCAAGCTAGCTTGAAACTCACTGTGTAGTTCAGGCTAGCTTCAACGTCTTGCTGATTTTCCTGCCTCAGCTTCCTGGGTGCTGAGCTCATAGGTGAGTGAGTCAACCCAGCTTTTGAGCTGTGCCCTTTATACTAAGCCAGTAACATGGTGTCAGCTATTTGCCTGAGTTCTATAAAGGTAAACACTCCTGAGGAACTACAACAGTAGTCGGGCTGAGGAAGCCCAGCAGTCGGGCTGGGTGTAGCTCAGTGGCTTTCTTAGGGTTTCCATTGCTGTGAAGAGACACCATGACCAAGGCAACTCTTACAAAGGACAACAGTTGGGCTGAAAAGATGACTCAGCAGTTAAGAGCACTGGGTGCTCTTCCAGAGGTCCTGAGTTCAGTAGCAAGAACCTTGAGGCCAAAATGAGTATGAAGGGCTAGAAGATGGCTCATCAGTTATGAGCATTTGCTGTTCTTGCAGAGGACCTGCATTTGGCTCCACATCAGGTGGCTCACAACTCCTTGTAATTCCAGTCCCAAAGGATCCAGTTCTAGCTACTGCTGGCACTGGCACATACGTGGTACACATTTACACACAAAGGTACTCACACATATACATAAAATACATCAATTGCCAGACATGGGTGGTACACACCTTTAATTCCAATACTTGGGAGGCAGAGAATTCTGTGATTTAGAGGCCAACCTGGTCTAAAAGATAGTTCCAGGCCAACAGTTAATTGGGACTAGCTTACAGGTTCAGAGGGTCAGTCCATTATTGTCAAGATGGGAGGCATGGCAGCATATCCAGGCAGATATGGTGCTGGAGAAGGAGCTGAGAGTTCTGTCTTGATCCAAAGGTAACCAGGAAGAGACTGTCTTCAGACAGCTAAGAGGAGGGTCTCAAAGCCCATCCCCACAGTGACACACTTCCTCCAACAATGCCACACGTCCTAATAGTGCCACTTCCTGGGTCAATCATATTCAAACCACCACAGTAGTATAGCATGTGCCTTGCATGCAAAGGGGGCTGTGCGTCCAATCCCCAGTGTTGGTGTTCAGGATGCCACCAAAGACAAAGACTGCAGTAGCAACAACAACAAACAAGTTACATCAGAATTCTCCAAGCAGGTACCAGCTGGACAATTCAGAACAATAAGATTACAAGCACTGGGACACTTATGAGTGAGATAAAGGCTAAATGAAGCCTTTAAGTGACAAGCTACCAGGCCAGCAAGCTGGCTCAACAGGTAAAGGAACCTTCAGCCAGATATGAAGACCTGAGTAAGAGCTCATCTCCAGGACCTACATTGTAGAAGGAGAGAACTAACTCCTACAAGCTGTATATTTGTTCCCTTGACCCACATATAGATAAGATAGGTGGGTAGGTAGATAGATAGATAGATAGATAGATAGATAGATAGATAGATAGATAGAGGTAGATCGATAGATAGATAGACAGATATAGGTAGATAGATATAGATAGATAGATAGATAGATAGATAGATAGATAGATAGATAGATAGATAGATAGAGGTAGATAGATATAGATAGATGCATAGATAGACAGACAGATATAGATAGATAGATAGATAGATAGATAGATAGATAGATAGATAGATAGATAAATGTTTAGTATTGTTAGGAAATAAGCTATTTCTGATGTACCTGAGGACGGTGCTTGTTGAGCATGCCCAAAGTCCTGGGTTTGATCCCTGGTCCCCAGCACTGCATGAATTAGTTGTAGTGGGCCCTTCCCTGTAATCCAGTCACTTTGGAAAAGGATCAAAATTTCACAGTCAACCTCTGTTATATAGTTAGAAGATAGTCTGGGACACAAGAAAACCTTTTCTTTAAAAAAAAAAGGAAGGAAGGAAGGAAGGAAGGAAGGAAGGAAGGAAGGAAGGAAGGAAGGAAGGAAGGAAGAAAAAAAGAGGAAAAGAAAGAAAGAAAGAAAGAAAGAAAGAAAGAAAAGAAAGAAAGAAAGAAAGAAAGAAAGAAAGAAAGAAAGAAAGAAAGAAGAAAAGAAAACAGGAAAAAAGGGGTGTTTATCTAGTTCTACTTTTAGAAGAATGGAGTTGCTTCTAGCTGGCCAGTTCTCCAGCCAGGAAACAGATAAAACACACAAATATTGCTTTCTCAACAACAGTCTCAGAGAGAGGGGAGACCATAGCTTGGTGGTAAAGTGTGTGCTCAGCATATACAAGCCCTGAATCATCCGGAAAGGGACAACATAGTCTAAATAGACACTTGCACCCTTCCCTTTGATTATCAGATTATTTAAACAATAGGTTCCAAAGTACTAAATTTCTCTAGGAATCCTATGCTGGGGGAAGAGAAAATCTGCAGTGCTGGTGCCAGCTTGAAAAGTGTCCTCCCCTCTAAAGGTTTTGGACAGTCCAATTTGAAGGACAGACTAAAGCGAGCAGTGATGAGGCACTGTTGGGAAGGATGACACCTTGACCAGGACTGCTTAGTTACACAAGTTTTTTTTTTTT
>NC_034590.1:122423523-122436596 GCF_900095145.1 Mus pahari | reverse complement strand
CCAAACAAGCCAGTTGCACTGAGTGGCTCCAGGACACTGGAGGGGCAAAACTGGGGACTTGAGGAGCTCTGAAACATAACAAAATTTGCCTTGAGATATTTCCTAATTCTAAGACTAGAGAAAGGCTAGAGGCTACAAATATGGAAGCCTCAGTGTTTGTAAAGCAGAGCAGGGGTTCAGGCTGACGTTGCTGGCAGTTAGAACCCAGCACCCATAAGTGGGAGGAGGGCGAAGGCTCAGGTCTCCTTACTGGGACCAAGAGGAAGCATGTAGTTAAGTGTTAAGATGGCAGTGGGGGGGGGGGCTCGGGAATAATTCAGGGGTGGAGTGCTTGCCAAGCGCAAGCCTGCATGAGGCCTTTGGCTTAATCTTTGGAACCATGGCTTAGGAGATGATGTTGCAATGTAGCTTCCATCCTGGTTGGGTTAAGGTGACTGGTTCTCTTCTTGTCTAGTAGAAGGGGTGGCAGTCAAAATAAAATCTAGAGACACTGTAAGTGTTTATGTATTAATAAAGTTTTGGAAGGCTGGGGAGATGGCTCAGTGGGTTAAGACTCCTTTGGGCAGACGGGAACCAACTTCATAAGTTTCTGAGAAAAGCTGGCTTTTTTCTAACCACCTGAAATCCCTCTGTAGTCCAGTTTAAGCTTATTTTGAATATTTGGACAGCTTAAGATCTAACGATTGTCTTCAGTTCCAGCATTCAAGAGGCAGAGGCAGGCAGATCTCTCTGAATTCAAAACCAACCTGGTCTACAGAGTGAGTTCAAGGACATCCAGGGCTACACAGAGAAACCCTGTCTTAAAACCAAAACAAACCTAACAAATAGAAAAAGATGGGTAGACAGTTCTCTCCACCCTTTACATAGGTCCCCGGGATGGAATTCATCATGTTGGTAGCAAATACCTTTATCTTTTGAGCAATCTCACCAGCCCCTCTTTAGTTGTTTTTTTGAGAGTCTTGTGCAGACTAGGCTAACCTCAAACTCCAGCTATTCTTGCCTTAGCATCCTGAGCTGTGAGATTACAAGTAGGAGCTAGCCCGGCAGTGGTGGCACATGCCTTTAATCCCAGCACTTGGGAGGCAGAGGCAGGTGGATTTCTGAGTTCGAGGCCAGCCTGGTCTACAAAGTGAGTTCCAGGACAGCCAAGACTACACAGAGAAACCCTGTCTCGAAAAACCAAAAAAAAAAAAAAAAAAAAAAAAAAAAAAAAAAAAAAGAACATAGGAGGCATAGAGAAAGAAAAGAACAGACAGGAATCTTAAATACTTAAATAACAGTCAAGGATGACCCAGATTTGGTAAAAGATAAGTATATATTTGAGATGCCTAATAAGTTCACCACAACAATTAAGTTTATATCTAGTCAGGCATCGTAGTACACACCTCTAACCCCAGCACTCAAGGGGAAGGTAAGTGGATCTCTGTGAGTTCGCGGCCTGTCTGCTATACATATTTCTTAGACCAGCTAGGCATACACAGTGAGAAAGAAAAAAGACCATATCTAGGTATATCACAGTCATACTCCAACTAACAGCAAGAGCAAATGTGCTGCTTGATGCTTGATTTAGATGCAGGCATCTAACCCAGGGCCTTTCAGATGCTGAGCATAGTCCTACCCCTGTTTACCACAATCCAACCCTGAGAGCAAAAGCCACACAGCACACACAGAGGACTTGCAAACAGCTGTACTCAGGAGTTCACAGGTCAGAAGTGAGCTCACAGCTGCTTTGCCATACTAAAGAGAGAAAACATTCAGAATCCCATGTTCGTCAAAAACAGGTCTAAAGCACGAAGCTAAAACACACTTTCATAGACAAGAAAATAGAGGTAACTGTACTGGGAGGAAAAACAGGAGGACACCTTTCTTTTCCATCTTAAAGGGTCTTGTCTATCACATTTGTGACAAAAAACAGAGGTCAACCAGATAATGCACAGTCTGAGAGCCTTTGGATTGGAGACCCATTGTGCTACCAATTTTTGCTCTTAAGTGCAATGGAGTAGGGACAGAATGCAGAAATGTGATTAATTGGACGTGACAGGTCTGAGTAACAGAAGCAGCCTGGGGCAGAAACACAGTAAGGCCTGTCTGCTCATTCCAAGTCTCTCCATTGCTGCATTCCTTTCTCCCAGCTAAGGAGCAAGACCTCTGGAGCAAGGGTCTCAGTTTCATGACAGCTGTTACAGGAGAGGCTCGCGGTAGTGAGAAGATTATTCTTCTGCTTTATGGCTGGCTTTGGGGAAAAGAAGTTCTGCTCTCTGTGATCTATCTTGAGGAAGAAAACTCTGTGGCCTGCCTTGGGGGTCACGATGAAGGGTGTGAGAGAGAAGAGGGGGCTGAAGAGACATTCTGCTTTTGAGGCCTTCATTTTGGAGTCTCATTTTCTGAGTCCTCCTGATACTGTTGCTGGCTCTGCACTGTAAGTTATTTGGCCAGACAGGAAATGAGAACTGATAAAGTCAGGCCCTCAGGAATACAGCGTACTGACTCATCCTAAGGCTCTGTGCTGTGTGACTGATCCATGGATACGTAAAACATTTGTCCCATCAACTCCAAGAATTTATTGAAGTTCATCTTTTTTTGGTTTGTTTTTAAACAGGGTCTTTCTACTGTAGCTCTGGATACCCCAGAACCTGCTGTGTAGACCAGGCTGGCATTGAACTCATAGAGATCTGCCTGCCTCTGCCTCTTGAGTGCTAAGATTAAAGGCATGTGTCACAATGTTTGGTCCTCAAGTTCATCTTGAATGAAAGGAGTTTATTAAGGGTCACCTATGGAGACCCACAGGCAGCTGCATTTTTTCTGAAGTCATCAGCCCCATTTCCTGGAGGAAGCGCATATGTGTTTTTTAATTAGTTTACTTATTTGGTGTTTGTGCATGCATACTGCATGTGAGTACATACTATGGGTGTGGGGGCATGTCAGGGGCATCTCAAGTGTGGTGGTGGTCAGAGGACAACTTTCAGGAGCTGAATCTCTCCTTTCACCATGCCAGTCTTGGGACTGAACTCAGGTATCAGGATTGGTAATAAACCCACTGAGCAATCAATCTTGATGGCCCAGAAAGGCCTATTTTATGTGAGTCTAAATGGTGAGCTGGCTGAGCAACTGAGGACCACAAGATGGCGAGAACTGACTCCTAAAAGTTGTCCTTTAGCTATGTTAAGACAAGAGAGACCTGGCATGCATTAAACACAGGGAAAGAGAAGGAATAGGCATACACCAAGTGTAAAATGAAGGTAAAATTAGGAAGCCTAACAGGGTGGTGGGTGGACCTGGGAGGACTGAAAAGTGAAGGTGATCAAGGTGGATTATGTGATATTTCCAAATAATCAATAGAAATATGTTTTAAAAAATCATCCTTTAACCTCCACATTCTAGTGGTTGCTTGGGCACCCCTTCCCCACCCATCATGCATTCACACACACATGATGCATGCATAAACATTTTTTTTTTTTTTTTTAAAGGAAAAGTGCAGTAAATGGCTGCAAATCTAGGTTCAGAGCGCTACCTAGTGTTAAAGTGCTAGATGTGATTGCAGGCTCAAACAAAACCAGAGACTGGGATAGTTCTAGGACTCTGCTGGTCTCAACAAGCACTGTCCTACAGTGGGAAGGATGGCTGCGTTGCTGCCCTCTGGCACATGGGAAAGCTAACTGGCGGCTTGCTGTAAGACGGAGCTACTCTGTTAGGATTTAGAGGAGTCTCATGAGTCCTGGGTTCAGTTCCTAGTGTCTCAAAGCAAAACAATTCCAAAATACAAATGGCATCAGGACAGTAAAAGGGATGCCCCTATGGCTACTACAAATAATAAAGACCACAGAGAATATGTGAAAAACTTCACAGCCATATTTGAAATTTTATTTTAAAGAATGGGAAGCTCCTGTAAAAAAAAAAAAACAGTGTATCTCAACCTTATTCAAAAAGTACAAAATCTAAACTATTTAATACATTAAAAAAATTTTTTTTTCCGAGACAGGGTTTCTCTGTATAGCCCAGGCTGTCCTGGAACTCACTTTGTAGACCAGGCTGGCCTCAAACTCAGAAAACCACCTGTCTCTGCCTCCCAAGGGCTGGGATTAAAGGCATGTGCCACCACGCCCAGCTGGGGCTCAGTTTTATTTGTGGCTTACTAAAGAAAATTATATAAAAGCACGGCTATAGATAGAGCTCAGTGGGGAGTGTTTGCCTAGCAGCCCCATGCTCTGAGTTAGACCCCAGAGGGCAGGAGGGCAGGTGCATATTCTGAGGTTCCTGCAGGTTACTGACTTAGTCCGCGTCCACTTTTGGTACCTATGCTGTTGTGGCATCCTGACATGAAACAGCATCATTTTCTTAACCAGCCAGGTGATATTAAGGCTATAGATTATATAATCTGTTGACAATGAGTAAACTTTTCACTGTAGCATGAGAGCTATATGTGTATAAAATATCTAAATATATAGGCAGAGTGATTTAAGACCGTTATTTACAAAACAAGCAACTGGCCCACCCTCCTTTCCTCTGGGGCTCAGAGCAGGGGTGTGTATAAAGGTAGTACAGATGGAATGCAGGGACCAGGGTTTTTTCCATCACCACACCTTGCCCTGGTCCTTGCTAGTGGGAACTTAAAATTCCATTTAAGACCTGCCAGAACATTGTGACACCCACTTGAAACCCCTGTACTGGACGAGAAGCAGAGGCAGGAGAATTTGAGGCCTGCCTAGCCTACATAGGAGACCTGTCTAGCCAAAGTAAACCAGACTTGAATAAGGCAGTGGAAGGCACAAGCAGAAGTGAAGGAGGCAGGAGATCAGAGGTGGGGGGTGGGGTGATGGAGGGAGGCTTCGACTTAAACTATTCTCCCGGGGTGAGGAATCGCTTCAGGTCTTTGAGAAACAACAGTTGTTACTGCCTTTATCCACACTCCTACTAGCTAGGGAAATAGCACTTTCATTACAGGTTAGTTACTCTCTCCAATTATTTGTTGTCTGGCTGCCATTCTCTAAGGGCTGACAGCTAAATTAATCCGAGTCTTTTCAGACATCTTACTCTTCCACCCTCCTGCCTGCAACAATATGCTCTTGCTTCGAATTGCGGCCAGGGTTCATTCATAGCTCAAGCTTGTTGGAAACATTTCTCAATTTCCACCTGGGTAGAAGCTGTCTCTTTTCAACACCCTTGCACTTTTGGGTCTCAGGAGAATCACATTATAGCACCGCTGTTTTCATCTGTACTCCTAGAAAGGACATTCTATCTTCAACGGTTTTGGTGTTTACACAGGATTTTATTGCGTCAATAGGCCCAGGTAAGCCTTGTGCACGATAGTGGCATGGGGTGCTCTTTTAAAAAAACATATGCAATAGAAAAGAGAATGGTGGGCCCAGGGCTGATCCTCCAACTACTCGGCCACACCGGGCCACTAAGGACCAACACCATGACGCCGGGGATGGAGAGAGTTCAGCTGGAGAGGTGATCGGGTCTCCTGAGCTCTCTCTGCCTTCCTATAAAACTCCATTCTCCCTCAAGACCTCAGTAGGTGGTAGACGACGAGCGCTGTTCCGTGCAAGGGCGCGGCCAGTGGGGTAACCATAGAGTAGCTCCGGCAGGCAGAGCGGCCAGAAGACCGGGCGGTTCGGTGCCGCACTTCCGGCAGCGCCGCATTGCTCCGGGCGCTGCAGTGTACGCAGTTTCCATGGGGACTGAACATGGCGCCGCGAGGTGAGACTCTGGAGGTGTGTGTCTCTGCCCCTTATCCCACGGGTACCTGCCAGCCCCCTCCACCTCTGTCTCCAGAGCTCGACCTAATCCCCCATTTCTAAAAGTTGGGGTCTTACTCTTCACTTGTCTAACTCGGGCTTGGGTTCCTCTGATCACCCCGAGTGCCTGCATGGGCACTCGGATACTGTCCCCTTAAAAATCCCTGGCTGGCCCTATTCTGGGATGGCTCAGTTAGGAATCATCCGGCCTTGGACAGAATTGGTTTCTGTGCCTCAACTTCCCCTTCAGAAGTGACAGGGTTGAATATTTGAGGTGCCTCTCAGCTGTGATTATAGCTGAATTATCAGAGAAGTCGACGTCAAAGTGATTCCTGAGAAAGGAGGTTGAAGGCAGTTCCCTCCACATCAATACTCTCTTCATTAGCCATCAGAAGTTTCTCCCTCATTCACAATAACCTTGTGTTTTCTCCAGATTACAAAGAACCATCACACAGAACGGAGTAGAGCTCCAACTGCCCTACCCATTCTTTGTGTTGCTTTTTTTCAGATAAAAGATTGTCCTCAACCCCCCTGGAAGTCCTGTTCTTTCTGAATGGGTGGTACTATGCTACCTATTTCCTGCTGGAGCTCCTTATTTTCCTATACAAAGGTAAGGCTGGGCCTAGCTGCCTTCGCCCCAGCAGCCCTTTTCCACTTTAGCATACTCCAAGTACCTTCCATCTTCTGGTCCCAGCAGCATCTCCATTGCAAGGCAGAAGTCTCTCCAACTAATGGCTTTGGAATGATTAAATAGGAAGTCTTTCAGCAAGACTTGAGTTTGAGACATGTGGATTTCTCCATCCCAACTCTTTCCCCATCTCTCTTTACTAAAATATTCAGATCTGTGTACCATTATAATTCAGTCATTTGGCAGAGTCAGGACTTTGAGACTTAAAGCCTGTAGCTGTAACAATCTATACCTTGCTGATTCATGAGAAGTTAAGACTATATATATATATTTTTTTTAATTTTATTTTTCTCCATCCTTGCCCCTGGGTGTGTGGCAGTCCTCGTGGGAATGTGGGGGCTGTTAGCTGGTCTTTGCATACTCTGGCTTTCTCACCTGTAGGTCTCCTGTTGCCGTACCCAACAGCCAACCTGGTCCTGGATGTGGTGATGCTGCTTCTGTATCTTGGCATTGAAGTAATACGATTGTTTTTTGGTGAGTGTTGTTCAGAAAATATTTCCATTGCTTATGAGACATGCTGGAGCCTGTAACTTGATTAACAAGACAAAGGACCTAGGCTCACTATCAGAGTAGATCTGGTAATGTATACCATTGAGGCTGTGTGTTTGTGAGTGAGGCTAGAAGCTGGCAGTAGCACTGACCTTAGACCATTCCTTCCAGCTGCCTGACTGCCGCAAGAGTGCCTGCTTCCTCTTCTTGCTTTGAGAGAGGAAAGCAGTACATTACTAAAGAGCTTGAGATCCCCTCCACTTCTCTAAACAAGGATTTCTCTAGAAGTTTCTAGACACGAGAGAACAGAGCAAAGCTGCTGATTACTTAGAACATATCATCCTAGTGTTAAAATACAAACCCAAGGGAGAGAATGGTAAGGGACACTAACAGTCAATTCACAAAAGTCATTATAGAGGATCAAAAACCTTGCTAAGGTGAGCATGGAGGCACATGCCTTTAATCCCAGTACCCACAAGCAGAGGCAAGGGGATGGCTATGCATTCAGTTAGACATAATGAATTCCAGAGCAGACAGGGATGCATAGTTAAATAGATCTTAAATAGATCCTAGCTTAAACAAACAAACAAACCAACCAAAAAAAACAACAACAACAAAAAAAAAACAAACAAAAAACCGCTGGGCATGGTGGCGCACGCCTTTAGTCCCAGCACTCAAGAGTCAGAGGCAGGCAGATTTCTGAGTTCGAGGCCAGCCTGGTCTACAAAGTGAGTTCCAGGACAGCCAGGGCTATACAGAGAAACCCTGTCTCAACCCCTCCCCCCCTCCCCCCCAAAAAACAAAAAACAAACAAACAAAAAACTTGCCAATGTGCTCAAACCTGGTAAAGAAGCAAGAAAAATAGGTAACATTTTTGTTTTTTTACATATTGGCAATAGTCAGAAAGATTTATACAGTACAGTATCAATATTTGGCTTTTGAAATACATATTTTTTTAATTAAAAATTATTTTTTTATGTCAATGGATATTTTGCCTATGTATGTCTGGTGCCCACAGAGGTCAGAAGAAGGTCTTGGGCTAGAGGTGCCTCAGAGGTTTAAAAGGAATTTTTTTTTTTTTTTTTTTTTTTTTTTTTTTTTTTTTTTTAAAAGGAATTTTTTTTTTTTTTTTTTTTTATTTATTTTATGTAAGTACACTGTAGCTGTCTTCAGACACTCCAGAAGAGGGAGTCAGATCTTGTTATGGATGGTTATGAGCCACCATGTGGTTGCTGGGATTTGAACTCCGGACCTTCGGAAGAGCAGTCGGGTGCTCTTACCCACTGAGCCATCTCACCAGCCCTCAGTTTTCTTTTCTTGATACAGATTCCCTTTGTTCCCTGGGTAGAGTCAGAATGGAAACAGGGCCTCTGGAGTAAATGACTTTAACTATGTAATGCCCTGGTACTTCAAAGTTTTAGTTCAATAGGAGTTAAGTTTGTTTGTTTATTTATTTATTTATTAAAGATTTATTTATGTATGTGAGTACACTGTCCATCTCTTCAGACACAACAGAAGAGGGCATCGGATCCCTCCCATTACAGATGGTTGTGAGCCACCATGTGGCTGCTGGGAATTGAACACAGGACCTCTGGAAGGGCAGTCAGTGTTCTTAACTGCTGAGCCATCTCTCTAGCCCCCAGGACTTAAGTTTTAAAAATAACATTTCCTGCTGGAATATTATTATTATTATTATTATTTTTTAAAGATTTATTTATTATTATACATAAGTACACTGTAGCTGATTTCAGAGGCACCAGAAGAGGGTGTCAGATCTCATAATGGGTGGTTGTGAGCCACCATGTGGTTGCTGGGATTTGAACTCAGGACCTTTGGAAGAGTGGTCGGTGCTCTTACTGGCTGAGCCATCTCACCAGCCCTGGAATATTATTTTGAAATGGCTCAGTGGTTAAGAGCACTGGCTACTTTTCCAGAGAACCAGGGTTCAAGGCCCAGCATCACATGGTGGCTAAAACCCTTTGTAACTCCAGTTCCAGAGAATCTGATGTGTTCTGACCTCCACAGGCACCAGGCTAAACACACATACACAGTGCACACTCATACACAGAAAATAAGCAATAAATTAATAAAATATTCAAATATGACATCCCTACTCAGGGTAATTTTTCTCTGTTCTGTCCATCTGTCACACCAGATACTTCCTGAGGTTGAGGAAAAACCAAAACAAAACAGGCTGAAGCCAGGAAAAGCAGTTAACATTTGCAGGTAACTGTGGGGGCTATTTTTTTATAGGTACAAAGGGAAACCTCTGCCAGCGAAAGATGCCCCTTGGCATTAGTGTGGCCTTGACCTTCCCATCTGCCATGATGGCTTCCTATTACCTTCTGCTGCAGACCTACGTGCTCCGCCTAGAAGCTATCATGAACAGTATCTTGCTCTTCTTTTGTGGCTCAGAGCTGCTGCTTGAGATCCTCACGCTGGCCACCTTCTCCAGGTATTACAGCTGAGGGCTGGATTCCCCACCCAGATAGGGATGCATTGCTCTTAGAAGGCCTAGAAGATGTAGAAAACTGAATTTAAGGGGGTGTCCATGGTAATGCTTTTCTGAATTCCAGTAGGTAGACAGGTTCTGTGTATATGCGTTCTGCATCTGTATATTCATCTTTGTGTATACACAAATGTTTAGGTATGTGTGTGTGCAGACCAGAGGCTGATGATGTTAAGTGTCTTCATAACTTTCTACCTTATTATATTGGAGAGTCTTTCACTTGAACTCAAAGCTCTTCAATTTGCTTAGAGCAGCTAGCCAGCTTACCCCAGGAAACCCATTTCTCCTATGGGTGCTGGTCCTCATGCTTGAGTGGCAAGTACTTTACCCACTGAACCATTTTCCCAGGCCCCAAAGCTTCTTTCCTAAGGAAGATAGCCTAATGGTTCTTTGGAATCAAGAGACATCTAAAATGCAGAGTCCAAGCTAACAGTTGTTAGTCACTAGTCTTTTTTTTTTTTTTTTTTTTTTTTTTTTTAAATGTCCAATGGTGTTCGACCTGCCTGTATGCTTGTGTGAGGGAGTCAGATCCACTGGAACGTGAGTTACAGTTGTGAGCTGTCTGTCACGTGATGCCGAATTGAAGCTAGGCCCTCTGGAAGAGTAGCCAATGTCCTTAACTGCCCTGTCATCTCTCCATCCCTATTCATTGGTCTTTTTAACAGTTTGTTTCTTTTTGCCTTTAGTATGGACAGGATCTGAAGTACAAGAATTCCAGCTGGTAGTCCATCACGGTGACAACACATCTGGTACTTCAGCCACACTTGTGAAAAGTGGTAGGTCGAGCTGACCTGGGAAAGGTTTGTGTGGTTTTTCCTCAGTGCAGACATTTGGGCACTGAGGCCAGTGGCACCATCTTTAAAGCTGGATCATCAGCAGGAGACTCTTTCCTTTTGTTGTAGGGAGGGGCAAGGCTGTTCCCATCTTGGTGTTTCTAACAGCTTCCTAATGATCTCAAGTTCTCTTCTGTGGTCATCATGGCCAGAGCACCTTGTGTGGACCATCTAGTTTTGTTGGGCTTCCAGCAGAACCTGAGCCACAGCACCCTGTGCATGTACATCTGTCCTGTATGACCATGGAGAGCCTCATAATGGTGGGCTCTTGGGCTGATTCCAATGTGTGTTCTCCATGCTGCCCTACCTCCCCCCATCCTGCTCAAAGAGATGGTGATCCAGAACCCATTTAGTAGTTCATAGTAGTATTTTTCTATTCTGATCATGAAGCAAACACAAAATTTTTTAATAAAAGTATTTTCTGATATGGGGCTGGCTGATTTTTTCCCTATGATGCCTCTTTAGATTCCATTTCTTCTAAGTGAGGGCAGAAACTATCCCAACAGTGTTTTCTGAGGCTGTGTTTAGTGGTAAGCTGGGACAAAAAGACCCATGGAGTGTCCCACCAATCCTTTCCTCTCATACCCACAAGTTACAGCCTGAATCCCAGAGCACTGTCTTCAGTTCTTTGGCAAGACTGTAAATGCTCTTCTCTGCAGGTCTCCTTGTATCTAAATTCTTTCCAGCATGGGCTATGCATAATTAGACATTGAAAAGTGTATTCTAAACCTGACCAAGATCTTTAGAGTTAGCTTAAAAGAAACATGAATTAGTCAAAATCTTACTAAAGCATTGCCATGTATTTTATCCCAAGAAGATACTATGAGTAATGAAAGAATCTACTTCAGGAAGCCTTGAGGTCAGTCTCTGTGTCAGGAGGATCCTGGAATGTTTTCCTATACTGCTATCTGTCTATCTATCTATCTATCTATCTATCTATCTATCTATCTATCTATCTATCTATCTATCTATCTATCTATCTAATCTATCATCTATCTATCTATCTATCTTAAGCTTTCTTAAAGCTGTCATTCCTATGGGATCCACAGCCCAAAGCAGTTTTTGTTTTCTCTGTGTCCTTGCATCCTAGTGTCCTTGAGACTCTGATGAACAGAACCACAAAAAAATAACAAAAGGGTCTAATAGGTATTTCCCCGGTGTTTCCATATCCTATCTTATGAACACCCATTTTCTACTTCTTACACTTGCTTTCTATAGCTTTGCTTTGGTTAGTGGCACAGAACAGAGAGGAACCTACTCTCTGTGACTTCCTGACTTTGTTTAGATGTTTATCAATTTTGACTCCTTTCCCAGGAGCACAAATGAACAGAAAGCACTGTGGTGACACACGGCTTTAATCTCTACACTTGGGAGGTGAGTTCCAGGACAGCTGAAGCTACACTGAGAAACCCTGTCTCAAAAAACCAAAATAACAAAACAAATGAACAGAAACCTCAGCTAAGTGGAAGTGACTTATACATTCAATTTTTAAAATGCACAGGGGCTTTAGACTGTACTCCTCCACTTTCCAGGTTTTGAGGCAAGGAAGTAAAGGCACCTGTGGAAATATAAGCCTGTCTTACAAGTCAGTCTAAACAAAGTATAAACCCAGCCAGGGCATGGTGGTGTATATCCACATTGCCATTGAGGATGAAGCTTAATGACCGAACTTGCTGATTAGGATGATAGGATGTCATTTCACCTTAGTTATGTGGATGCTTAGTCTACTGGTTCCCATGGGTGGGTCCTTGTTCTTGATGCTGCTGGAGCCACTTAGTCATGCACAAGAGAAACCAAGGCAATGGCTGGATGTGGTGGTATACCTTAGTCTCAAGCACTTTGGAAGCAGAGGTGAGAGGGTCATAGCTTTGAGACAAGCTTGGGGTCTCAAGACAGCTCTAAAAGCTTTTCCATTGACATAGCATTTTGCTGAAGCAAACAGTATATATAATACGTTTTTACATTTAAGATAGGGATGTGCCTCATGTTTATGATTAGTCTCAAGAGATCCTGTTTCAAACTTCCAAGTGCTGGGACTGTAGGTGTACCACTGTATCTGTTTCATCTTTTTCTGTTAAAATTATCTGGCCTGGAAATTGAGTGTGGCTACAAGCTGTGCGTGTAAGAGGCAAGCTACTTTACCTGGAGGCATGTTTGGTTGGAATGTTAAATAGATGGAGCAAACCCAGCACTTAGCAAACATAGCAGGCAACTAAGGTGCAAGTGACTATTGAATCCAACATGAAAACACACATCTCAGCAGTGAGGTACTAAACATTCTAGCCCCTCTAGGGGAAAAATTTAAGTTTACCCTCTTTTCCTGATATCAATACACACTACCATATGGACTGCCGTTTTTGTCATATAATTCTTCACTTAAAAAAATTAATACCCAGGGCCGGTGAGTTGGCTCAGTGGGTAAGAGCACCCGACTGTTCTTCTGAAGGTCCGGAGTTCAAATCCCAGCAACCACATGGTGGCTCACAACCATCTGTAACAAGATCTGATGCCCTCTTCTAGAGTGGAGACAACTACAGTGTACTTGCATATAATAAGTAAATCTTAAAAAAAAAAGCAACAAAAAAAATTAATACCCTTCACTTTAAAAAAAGTTAAAGTGACTTAATTGGGCATGGTGGTATATGCCTATAACCCCAGCACTTTGGTAGGTGAATCAGGAGGCTCAGGAATTCACTGCTAGCCTGGGGTATAAGAGACTGTCTTAAAAAACAAAGTTAGGAGCCGGGTGTGGTGGCGCACGCCTTTAATCCCAGCACTTAGGAGGCAGAGGCAGGCGGATTTCTGAGTTCGAGGCC
>NC_034590.1:122411977-122423508 GCF_900095145.1 Mus pahari | reverse complement strand
TGAGTTCCAGGACAGCCAGGACTACACAGAGAAACCCTGTCTCGAAAAAAACAAAAACAAAAACAACAAAAAAAACAAAGTTAGGGTTGGTTGTGATGGCTCAGTACATTAAGGTGCCAAGCTTGACCAGAGTTTGATTACCCAGGAGCACAAAGTAGAAAGAGGACAAACTTAGCAAGCTATCCTCTGAACTCCAGACATATGCCTATGTACATGCATGGAGACAGGCAGACACAAAGGCACTAGTAAGTACATGTAAAAACAACAGCTACAACAATAAAACAACCCAGGTGATTGTTTTTATGGATGCATTTGTGACTTATGGATGGTAAATCTGATTCTTTCATTCAGGTTTAGACACAAAGTTGAGTTTTAGGGACCAGCTCAGTAACATCCTTAGGTAGTAGTGACATTTCAGTACTTGAATCCTTTCTTGTCGTATTTGTCCAAATGATAAATTGGTAAAATGCCACTACTTTGTCAGTGGGTCTTTATCTGTGCTGCTTTAAAAGGAAAGCTCTTTTGGAAATCCCTCAGTACTTCTAAGCTTTCTAGTTTCTACTTCTCAAATTTAGATGTCAATTCTATCCACAAAACACATCCTTAATATGAAGGCAGAACAGCAATTTTTTTTTTTCCCCGAGGCAGGGTTTCTCTGTATAGCCCTGGCTGTCCTGGAACTCACTTTGTAGACCAGGCTGTCCTCGGAACTCAGAAATCCGCCTGCCTCTGCCTCCCAAGTGCTGGGATTAAAGGCATGTGCCACCACGCCCGGCTAATTATTCTCATTTTTGATGAGACTGAAGTCACAATGCTTGTCTATGGTAAAGAAAATGGAGGACTTAAGTGTTCTTCTCAAAACAGGGAAGTACCCGAACTCCACAGGGTAGGAAACATAATCTTCGAGTAAGACTTGGGGACTGAGTGGCCAGGGTGGCTTGGAAGCGCTTCTTAACTCAGGGAAAGGACCGACTGTGAGAGGTGTCAGTAAAGGTTCACACTGGGGGCTCATGTCAGCTACAACTGTGGAGAAACCACTCCAATCACCAAATTACACTTAAGAACCTGAGGTTTTCCTATATCACATAGGACCTATATCAGTCCGTATCCATGCCCCAGACACCTCAACAAATCTATTCAATGCAGAATCCGTAAACAGCTCACACCCCATTTATTATTTAAAAATATTTTGTTACAAAAGGAAAAAAATACAATGCAGTATAAAAGATTGACATCGTCATCAAGTTTATTACACAATTTTCAACCTATCAGAAAGACAAACAAATCACCGACAACAGGGGGACGGGGCCTTGACCTTTTGAGGATTGGGATTTTTTTCTCCTTTTGCTATGAGGAATAAAACTAAAAATTATGTCACTGAGTAAAAATAAAAGTGGGGAGAAAATAATTCTCTGGGTAAACAGTTTTCTGATATCATATATGTTGTTTTTCCTTAACTGTCACTTTACATTTTTTTTCTACATTTTAAAAAGACACCCCGAGCTGCTTTCAAGAATAAGCCTATCACTTAACACTTAGCCAATTAGGCAGGGTGACATGTTGGTGGAATAGGGATTGGTTTAGGGAACAGGAAGATAAGCCACAACTTGCAGCCTCTGTCCAAAGGGAATGTGCCTGTCCAACCTTGGGGGCACTCCCTCAGTGACTGAAGGGGTCTATCAGAAGTGTGCTGAGAAGAGAGAAAGCATCCAATTCAGTCTCCCCTCCTCGAGTCTGAAGAGTCTCCAATGACCCTATGCCTCACACACTAAGTCCCATCTCCACATTTCATGTCTCTTTTTACACCAGATCCCACAGGCCCTGCAGATGCATGCAGAAGGAACATTGCCCTATGGTACTCCAGGACTGTGGCTACCTCTATCAGGAGCAACCTATAACAATTTGGATGCTGAAAAAAAGCAATTCCATTTGCTTGTGCAGAAAATGGCCACCAGTGTGCTGGTCCTTACAACTCTGAGCTGAGTTCACTAAAGTCTGGCTCAAATTCTCTGCTCCTCCTTGTTAAAGGCTGGAAGCACCTCCAGGCAAAGTGACAGGGGAAGTATCGGAGTAAAAGGATAAAAAAGCCAAAAACCAAAACAAAACCAAAAAAACCACAGTTGTGACTTTACCTGCCTATTAGTGCTAAGTTATCCCACAGTTAAGTCAAAGTATGTACCTTGGGAATATGCAAGCCTATGCTTACATCAAACCTGAAAAAGAGCCCATGTGAATAGGCTACATACTGCTCAAATTGCTTTCTTCCCCACATTTCTGGTACTTTATAAATTAGGGGTCCTCATTACTGAGGTCCCACGACATCCCTAAGTCCAAAAAAGCAGTACCTTCCTCTAAAACAAGGAAGAAGCCTTCTTGGGGAGAAGGATTCCATGTTAAATGGAAAGCCTCAGGGAAAGGAAATACCTAAGAGCTGGTTATCGCAACAGGCAGGCAAGCCTGAAGCAGCAAATGGTGGTATCTGGCTGGCCTAGGCTTCTGGCAGATAGCAACCTCCTGGGTTCTGCTTTGGAGGAACAAGTCCACTGAGGAGTCAGATAGCAAGGAGTCAAAAGATTCAGCCCTCTAGGAGGCCAGGGAAATAAACCGTCAATATGTGAGGAGAAAACTGAGAACACTTGTCTTGTCACAAGGTAGTTTCTGTTCTCATGGTCCCTCCTCAACCGGCTAGGAAAGTAAAGGAGTTGAACAAAGTGGTATGTTAGCAGGGTTTGGACCCTCTTGGCCCCATCAAATATAGTACTGAGGGCAGAACCCTGGGCATTTTTGGCACACCCAGTCACTTTCCTATGATCCTACATAGAGGATCCATTTTCTCTGGGAAGGAAGTTGTCTCTCAGTATCCTCACTACTGACTGCTCCTGGGCAATCAGAAACTCAGGTTTCCTTGGACAAAGCACCATTCTCTGTGGAGACTATGGGCTGGACATGTTGCTTTCTTCCTGTCTGCCCTCATTTCCTACCCCAGCAAGTCTGTAGGTTCTTCTCCCCTGGCCCCCTGGCAAACAGGAGGTGTGGGGTTGGGAGGACTGCCAAGCCATCTTCAACCCTGCAGGGCAGAGGGTTTTGCCTGGAGGAAGTTAGGGATTTGGAAGAAGGGGAAGGGGTGGAGTGGCCTCCGTCCTTTAGTCCTGATCAAGGTGAGGAGATGCAAGTCCATTAAAAACAATTTGCTTCCACCCAGACTCCTGCAAAGAAAGCACCAGAAGAGAACATCAGTTAGAGGCCACTCTCTCATCAGTGGGGCTAATTCGAGATAAACAGGCAATTCTTGAAATCACAACCTCAATAGACAGAGAGCAAGCTTAGCAAAGTAGAATAATATAGACTGTCTGGCACAAAGTAATGTGAGGAGTGGCTGCACAAAGCACAGTGAAGACATTAAAAAAACAAAAAACCCAAAATGGTGGCAATTACTTTAAGGTTAAGAGGAAAAAAAAGACAATGGAATAAGGATCCTGAAAGCAGTTTCAGAACATTTTAGCTGGGAAAGGTCAGAAACTAACATTTCTAGAAATGTTGCTTTAAGGAGACAGGTTCAGAAAATTTATTCTGAGCAAGTCATAGCTTACCTAAAGGGCAAGAAGAAAAAAAAAGAAAGGAAGAAAGAAAAGAAAAGAAAAAAGAAAAGGAAGAAATGGGAAGGACAATAGCAAAAAAACCAAGTTGTGTATTTAACCAAATCGACCAATCCCCTAGTACCCAAGAGGCTCTAGCAAAAAGCACGCACTCCCACTGCAAACCCCTCAGTATCTGTTTTGTTTTCAAGCATCCATGGTTAAAACAGACTATAAAACCAAAACCCCAAAAACATCCCCTCCACTTACCCCAACTAAACCCCCACAAATCAAACCAAAACAGATTCCAAAACAGTGTACTTCTGCATGTGCACAAAGACAAAGCACAAGAGCCATTCCAGGCTGTACTGAATAGAATGCAAAGGATTATGACTTTCCTCATAGAACAGTTATGGGTGAGGACTCAAAAATACAATGACTTAAACCCAAATGACCTGGCCAAGAACTAAAAGCAGAGCATGGAAGAAGAAAACAGTAGTAGTCACCATCAAAAACATCTGACAGCCTTATCCAATAGGAAGGATCTGCTAGGCCTTTTGCCATATTGCTAATCTTTTTTTTTTTTAAAGATTTATTTATTTATTATATGTAAGTACACTGTAGTTGTCCTCAGACACCCCAGAAGAGGGAGTCAGATCTCGTTAAGGATGGTTGTGAGCCACCATGTGGTTGCTAGAATTTGAACTCTGCACCTCTGGAAGAGCAATCAGGTGCTCTTACCTGCTGAGCCATCTCACCAGCCCCCCATATTGCTAATCTTAAAGTCCCTAGCAACCTGAAACATGTTGATGGCAGTATGGTCACTTGATGATATAAAACAGAACCAAAGGTCAAAAGGAAAGAGAAGAATTAAATTCAGGTGTAGACTGTTTACTAAACTGAACCTGGAATTGCAGACATATACAAATATATAAATATACAAATACACAAATATAAAAATACCTTTGTAAAGAAGCTTCATAAGCCTGGTGGTGGTGTTGCAAGCCTTTAATCCCAGCACTTGGGAGGCAGAGGCAGGCAGATCTTTGGGAATTCAAGGCCAGCCCACTCTACAGAGCAAGTTTCAAGACACAGAACTGTTACACATAGAAACTGTCTTGAGGGGGGGTGGGAGGGAGGGTGCGGGGAGAGAAACAGCCATCCAAAAAGATACACACACATATGCTATGCAGAAGAGATCTGCATGCTGCCTTCTGAGATGGCACTATTCTCAGCTGCTACTCAGAACTGGAATGATCTTTACCTTGCTGGCTTCTCTAAACATATGTACAAGTATTTGTATCAGTTTCTATAAAGAAAAACTGAAGCTCTTAGTGCCTCCTTTGTTTCCTAAATTCAGGCTTCTGTAGCTTAGGCTTGCTTTTGAAATCATGGTCCCCCTACCTTAGCCTTCCAATTGTTGGGATTACTTGTATGTACCATCAGAATTGGCTGCATCTTTAAGCTCAAACTTGAACAGAAAGCTCAGTTTTCAATGGAGCAGAAGAATATGGATGAAGTGAGAATGATTCTATATCAAGTAACAAACACCCTAAAATAATGGGACAATTACAGAGAGTTGAACAGACGGACCACCTAGGTACACCCTCAAACTTCAAAGCATACACATGCATATCTTGAAGAAATGGCATTTGTGAAGTGTCCTTACAGAATGAGATGCACAGGATAACAGGTACATCAAGGGAACTGGTGTTGGCAGTAGTGTCTGAATGCATACAGAAGTCAAAGATCCATCACTTCAGTTGGCCCATCAGCCTCAAACCCCAGAGCTGGGGCCCTCTCCTGAGAAATAGAAGAGGATGCTGCTGTTCCATTGAGGCTTCTGCACAAAACACACCTTTTCTGATCAGGAACACTTATTCACAGCACAGAAATACAATTGTTTTTAAGTAAAGATGCTGTAAATGCTGTTCAAATAGCTTGGAGGACTAAGTTTTTTGTTTTTTGTTTTTTGTTTTTTGTTTTTTTTTGGTTTTTCGAGACAGGGTTTCTCTGTGTAGCCTTGGCTGTCCTGGAACTCACTCTGTAGACCAGGCTGGCCTACAGAAATCTGCCTGCCTCTGCCTCCCGAGTGCTGGGATTAAGGGTGCGCACCACCATGCCCGGCGAGGACTAAGTTCTTTATACAGATCTGTGTATCACTTCCCCAACATGAAACCTTCTAAGCTACAACTTAGTAAATGAAGATAGAATCCAGACCACTATGAAAATTTAAGTTGATTTTTTTTTCTTCTTTAAAGAGGGAAATCTCTTTAAAGTGTCTGATTAACTTGTACATATATGTTAGGGGAGACCAGGAAAGAAGTGATGCAAAAAACTTACTGAAAAGTGAGTTTTCCTTATTTCACCATAGGCCTGTACCAGTCAAATAGATGTTTTCTGTAACTACCAACAGAGGACTTTCAGATGGATCAATGAATCTTGCTGGTAATTTCACTACCAAAAGGTTGTCAAAGGAGCAAAGCCACCAGGAATGGTGATAGGTAGTCATCTATGCTAGTAAAGTACACTAAGACTCTAGATACTACAACTGCTGCTTTGCATAGACAAAGTAACAGCTCCTCTTCTGGTCCGTCCATCTGTCCTTCCTTCCGTCTGTCCTCCCTCCCTCCCTTATTATTCAAGATAGGGTTGTTCAGTGCAGCTGGCTGTCCTAGAACTTGATCTGTAGACCAGAGTGGCCTCCAACTCTGAGATCTGCCTGCAGCCACATACTACATCATATTAGGTGGTTTTTGTTTTTTTTTTTTTTTTTTTTTTAGACAAGGTCCTGAATGACCTTGAACTTATAATTCTTTTGTCTGAGCCTCCTGAGTTCTAGCATTACAAGTTTGATCACAACACCCAGTGCTGGCTGTTTTGAATTTTAAGTAATTTTAACTTAATTTAATTAATTTTAAGTAATGCTTCAATTGTGCTAGCTCAAAAGAAAAGTGATGGTGCTACTTAATGAAGGAATAGACCAAGACACCCATGTCGACCTTGCCCATCCCCAACAAGAAGGAAGGCCAAAGCCACTTGTGGGTTCCATCTTCATTAGCCTACATTTCCACAAGCTACGTATGTTAATGTAGACACCTTTCAAAACTTGATCTGTTGCAAAAACCTAGAGAGACAAACACAGAACCCATTCAGAGCTTAACTGCTGGCTCTATGTGTATTATCCTACATTTGAGAATTCTGTGAGATAAAAACAGAGAAAGCCTGTTTGTTTTTTAAAGAAAGAAAGAAATTAGGCACAGAATTTGATGGGTGGGATGATCTGGGAGGAGATGAAGAAGGGGAAACCATGATCAGAATATACTGTGTGAAAATTAAAAATATAAAAAAAAAGAAACATGAAGCCTTAAGAAAAATAAAAGGAACAGAGAAAGGTGTAGATTGAAAGCATTAGTAATTTTTATCATTCCATTTACTTTCTGTAGAAGATGACAAAAACATTCTAAGCTATAAGTCTGTTTAAGTGCCAGGTTGCTTTTAATACCACTTCCTGAGAGGCAGTTGCAGGAGTATTTTTCTGAGTTCTAGGCCAGCCTGGTATACATAATGAGCCCAGGACAGCCAAAACCCATAAAGAGACCTTGTCTCAAAAAACCCAAAGTAGTTAAAGCAGATAAAGCTAACAACAATGCAGAGGCAAACACAGAGGAATGCTTTCTTGTCTGTTAGGAGGCTGCTTCTATGTAGAGTTTTACAGACTTTTCAAAAGGTTTGAGTTTACCAAGGCCTATGAAAATGCACAAGAGGTGAAGGTTCCCAGTCTTCCTTATCCAGTCAGCATCCATAGTTAAGAACTACATAGTCATGGCTGGAGAGATGGCTCAGTGTTTAAGAACACTGACTGCTCTCTCAGAGGACCTGGGTTTAATTCCCAGCAACCACATGGTGGCTCACACTGTCTGTGATTCCTGTTCCAGAGGATCTGATACCCTCATACAGACATTCATACAAAATACCAATGTGCATAAAATAAAAATAAAAAAAGAACTACAGAGCCTGCTCAAGTATATTACTTCAGAACAATCAATCAGACAACAGACCAGGTAGATCCTCCTAGCCCTATTCTGGTCTATTTTATACACCTCCACAGAAACAGCCAACATCCATTCTTTCTTACACCACAAACAATCCTTGTTAGCAGCTTTCAGTTGGGATTGCAAAATGGTGGTATAAAACTCAAAAGCTATAGGCTCATCCTCCAAGATAAAGGTTTTTCTGTGAATAAAAATATAAAAAAAGCAGAGCTGAGAGACAGGAAGCCCAGGTCTTGCTGAGGCAATCCCTGAGCCAGGAGAGCTGACCCACCTTTTCAATCATCTATACCAATTCCTCAAAACTCCCACTTTTAACAAAACTTACTAAAACAAGCATATCACAGGGTCTCTAAAGCTGTTAATGAATATCAATTCTTGAAGTCATTAATATTTTATCATGAAAACTAAGGTAACAATCTCTTCTGCCTTGATCAGTTTTCCCTTTTACTGGTATTTAAATATAATAATACATGATATTATTATTGTTAATAATAACAATGGCTTTCATTTATTAAGAACTAGAGGGCAGAACATTTCTACTACAAATCTTGTTTTGAGACAAGGTCTTACTTTGTAGTCCAGGCTGCCCTTCAACTAATGGCAATTTTCCTGAATTGGTTTCCCAAGTGCTAGGATTAGAGGCATGAACCACCATACCCAATTCACATACAATCCAATGGCCAAGAACAGGGCTTCTTTCCCACCTTTCTCAGTGGTGCCGGTCCCGTTCTCTATCCCGGTGTCTCTCATGTTCCCGGTTCCTCTCTTGGAAATAATCATCATGCCGGTCTTCATTATGAAGCAAGTCTCGGTGCCTCCTGCTACTCTCCCGGGACCGGCTGGGTGACCTCTCCCTGGACCGATGTCTTTTCCTGTCAGAAACATCCTTCAGCCTCAACCCCAATGGCCTACAACACATTCTTTCCATATGAGGTTTTGTATCTCTCAATGTTTGCCTAAAATATTCTCTATCATAGGGGCACTGTCAGAGGATCTTAGTTTCTTTTTTTTGGGGGGGGGATATGACCGACAGATTTGTCAAGACCTTACTAATGCATTGAACAGAGTATTTAGAATTTTCCAAGTATGATGATTTTACCTTTACAATAGGTCTGTAGGCAAGTACTAGGACTTTTCCCATAAGTTCTTGGAAAGTTGCTAACCTCCACACGTAAGACGGATACACAGATGGTTAGCAACAGAACTGAGATTCAAACCTCAGCCCAATGGCTAAAATCCCCATGTGTCCACCTAGGCCCAGCCTCCCCATGGTGCTGAAGACTGAACCTAGGGCCTTATGTGCTAGCAAGAGTCTGATCACTGAGCTATGTCCCCAGCCCTTGAAGGCTATGTTCTCTTTTAGATTCTTTCTCCTAAATGAGGCCACTGCTTCTACTGAACACAGGTTCTAGACATTAACAAAATTAATGAAAATGTCTCATTAATCTCCTTAAAGATGTGAATGTAAGAGGCTGAAGGGATGGGTCATCAGTTAAGAGCACTGACTGCTCTTTGAAAGGTCCTGAGTTCAATTCCCAGCAACCACATGGTGGCTCACAACCATTTCTAACGGGATCTGGTGCTTTCCTCTGGAGTGTCTGAAACAGCGAAAGCGTACCCATATACATAAAAATAAATAAATAAAAGAAGTGAATATGAGGTTCCCCTCTTCAATCCAGACCCCTTATCAGATACCCTGGGTTTCCTTCTTTCCCCAACCAAACTTCAGGGGAATGTTGCTCAAGGTCAATCAACCCCGAAGCAATCAACTCACCTAGAAGAGCTTCCACTGGCACCCACGCTGTAAGACTTGGCCTCTATGCCATGAAGACAGTCCTTAAGAGAGGAGATAAGGACCCGGCAACGCTCATCATTGGCGACTCGGGACTGTTTGATAACTGCAATGGCTGTGAGTAGTGTCTCAATGGCGTCACTGTAATCCCCTGATAGGGTGGAGAGAAAGGCCAAGGATGAGCAGAGGCAGTAACCAAACTGGACCAAAAGGAGAATGCAGGGGGACATAAATCATCAATGACTAGCTATTCTAAAGAATCATAGTAAAATGGATAAAGGAGACATAGCAGGTATAAAACTGAGTAACAGCTATAGTCTCATTTGAAAGCTGACATATACTTGTGGCCCTATAATTAGTACATATTTGTCCAAGGGCTTCTTGAAAATACTGATTAAAAATAAACTGTCCTGGAGCTGGAAAGATAGCTCAGCTGTTAAAAATCACTTGTTGCTTTTGTAAAGGACCTGGGTTTGACTTCCAGCACCTACATGGATCACAACCACTCAACTCTAGTTTCAGGGAACCAAATGGGCCCCTTGAATCCCAAGAATGTATATGGTATATATACATATACACATGCAAAACACACACATATGTCTAAAAAATAAACTATCCCAATATTTAAGCTAACAATTCTAAACAATTTCTGGTCACAAAACTATGTATGTTTAGCCATGTTTTAATAATATTGCTTATTGTTTTATCTTTGCTAGGGCTTTTGCTAGGCTACATAAGTTAAGGAACAATGGCTCCATAAATTACTAGTAGTTAAAACTCATGAGATAAACCTGTAAGCAAAAAAAGTCATCTATTAAAAATGTTTAATACAATGCATACATACATACATACAGTAGGTCTCAACAAATAACAGAAGTTAAGCTATACTAATAAGATAGGTGTCCAAAATAGAGAAAGCAAAAAGATAAATACTGCTTTTTTTTTTTCTGTGTGGTATTGGGTGTTGAACTTAGAGCTTTGAGTATACTAGGTAACTGATATATCACCAAGCCACATATATCCAGCCTTGCAGTTCATTTTCCCAAGAAACAATCAAAATTATACATATGTTGTGATATGTGTATTCATCACCCTAAACTGGAGGAATACCCACCATTCAGAAGGTAGTCTTGGTAGTCCTCACAGAAAATTTTCATTTTTTTTCTTAAACACAGTATTGAGTCTACACATTATTTTTTTCAAGGCAGGATCTCACCTGCTTCTGCCTCCTGAGAGCTGGGATTAAAGGCGTTTGACAATATGTCTGAATCTACATATTTTAAATTTATAATCATACATATATGTTAGCTCATACAACTCTATTATATGCATATATGATATACACATTCTATTATGTGTATATGTAATATACAACTTTCAATGACGGTAATATACTGAGAAATTGGCTATTGCGTAGTTTCATCATTGTTGAAACACTACAGAGTGTATTTACATAAACCCAGGTTTCACTAGATATTATACACAACACACACACACACACACACACACACACACACACACACACACACACACTCTATACATACATACATACTCCCCTCCTATAGGACCATTGTGGTATATAGACTGTCTAAAATATCATCTCTCTCTTTCTCATACCTACACTTGTACATTTAAAAAAATCATCAGGATGCCTTCAATAACTAGACCTTTCATTTCCCAAATGTGCATCTGACTCAACAAATCCACAGACGTCTGCTGAAAATGGTAACTGGGTGGCTTCCTTTATGCAAAGTAGGAAGAACAGAATGGACAGAGACTATGAAGGAAGCATGGTGCTGTGAAGGACCAGGAACACTGGCATATCAGCTCCATACAGGCAAGGAAGTTCTGTTTTAGAGGCACAGAGAATAAATATTATAGTTTCTATGACTGGAATAAGAAAAAGAGAGGGAGATAATCTTATCTGCCATCTCAGGGTGATGGGACTGACATTGAAAAAGGAACAAAGATGATTTCCTCTGAACTCTTCTGTGTATTGTATAACAATGATCATGCATTATGTAATTTAAGAGGTCAAGTTATAGCTGCGCGTGGTGGTGCACGCCTTTAATCCCAGCACTCGGGAGGCAGAGGCAGGCGGATTTCTGA